>NC_061086.1:22937121-23240151 GCF_018902025.1 Drosophila willistoni | reverse complement strand
AAATCCTTTTTAAGCCGCAATTAAAAGTGCCTATAAGCAATATTTAAAAGAAACATTTTTTTTTAAAAGTGCAAAAGAAGCACCCCGTGAGCGGTAACACAAAAGATTTTAATTAACTCTATTTTATTCCGACCTGGTAAATTTTTTATTTAAAACTTAATGCGCGTTTTTACTTATTCCATCATATCAAAATTTTTTCTTTTACAAACAATTTAAAATGTCAAACGTTAATAGTTTATGTATATGTATGTATAATTTTTTTTTGTAATTAATTATTTCGCGATTCCTATTTATTTATTCCACAGTTTTAAACTGCGTAAATTGCTCCGATCTACAATCGATCTTGGTTATGCGATGAGGATGATGATGATGATGGCTGCTCTTGTTGGCTTTGTTGCAAATGGAGATGCGGATGCGAGTGTGCTTGGGCCTGTGATTGGGCATGATTGCCACTACTGGAAGCGGAATGCAAGTCCAAAAGTTTCGTCACAGAATCCACAGCCGCAGTGGTGTTTATATTAATGGCACTGGCGGTGCTGGCCGACGAAGCCAAATCAATGGCGGGCATACGATTATTTTCCTCCATGGCGCTCAAGACCACAGGTATAGAGGGTGTCTCCACCAGCTGCTGTAGATTCTTTAGCTCGGTGGAGCGTAAACTAGCTGAAAGGCTTTCGCTCGAGGCCAACGAAGTAGACAGAGGCGAGTTACGTTCCATGGATGAGGCAATGTCTATTGAAAAGAAAAAAATTAGATAGAAATCGACTAAATAAAATTTTACTGGTACCAACCAGTTCTGTCTGTATCGGGGGAGCAAGTGCTCTGGCCTGGTGCTCCCAGTGGTTGTTGTAATGTCATCATAAGCTTCTCCTCCATCTGGATAATTATTTTCTTTTGCACCTCATATTTATCTTTCAAGGACTGTAAATAAATTAGGAATTAGAATAGTTTTAGATTTTATTCCATTTCATTGAATCACCTTGAATTTCTCTTCATATTCATCTTTGACAAGGCTCAGGAGACGCTTTTGCTCTGTCATGGCTTTCTCACTGTTGACCAACTGGGCCTGCATTTCGCTTATCTTATGCTTGGTGCTTTCCAACTGTGATGTCCGCTCATCCAGACTGTGTTTGAGGTCTTGAGTACAAAATATCAGTTATATTTATTACAAATTGATCAAGATCAGCTCTAAACTTTACCTTTTCTCTCTAGACTGCTGCTTTCTTGAAGCATTAAAAGTTCCTCATCTCGAGCTTTATGGACGTCGATCTCAGCCAGGCGATCGCGGCAACGCACTTGCACCTCACCCATAATGATAAGCTCTGCCTCCAGACGGGCTAGCTCTTGCTTATGGAGTAATCCAGACTCGGCTTGCAACTGTGCATGCTGGAGTTCGTTGTTCAAGCTGAACACTTGGCCACGAAGTGACTGCAACTCATAGTTCAGCTCCTTATGTTGGGCCATTTCCAAGGAGAGTCGAGTCTGCAGATCATCGTTGGCCTGACGCAAACACTTGTTTTGATCCAGTTCGTATTGGTACTTGGCTTTTAAATCGGACAACTCCTGATGATGGCTACTCTGACGCTCATTGGCCATTCTGATCGCTTCGTCCATCTTATGGGCCAAGTCTTTGTTCTTGGCATCGAAATTCTTTAGTTGCTCCCTAAGGCGATCCCGTTCCATTTCCAAACTACGTTTGTCCCGACTGCGGCCCATGAGACGACGATTTCGCTCCGCATGAATGCTACGCCGATAGCTTTCGTATTGAAGTTGTAGGCACATTAACTGGCACTGCTCCGAGTCGAAATTCTCCTTGGCGTTGATGGCGTGCATGATGTATTGATCGAGTATGTCCTGCGGATAAAGCAAGCTCCGTTCATACTTATTGCGCTGATCCTTAAACTCAAATAATAGTTCGAACAACAGGTTTTCATACTGCGCCGGCAACACATCCTCTAAAGTCTGAGTGGCAGCGTGACAGCAACTTCTCACGGCTTGCTCTTTGGGGTCCATCAAAGCCATAGTCAGCATGCGGCCGCTACGTTGCAAGCGGCTTCCAGTCTTTTGTGTTGTCGTACCGTTCTCGCGGTGCCTTTGGCCAGGACAATCGGCCTCATCGTCATTTAATTGTTGCTGTTTCTGCTTTTGTAGGCCGAAAAGTGCCGAGCACGACTTGGCCCGTCGCATCTGTGTTTCGGCCCCCATGGTGAATGTGGCCTTTTTGGCCGTCGTTAGCATGCCATCGGGATCGGATTCGTTGCAACAATAGCTGGCCATGCGATTCCGTCGTTTCACCCCCTTTGCCAGCTGTTGCATGGAACGGCTGGTCGGCATATGTAAACCACCTACACTGCACATACTGCGATCTGTCTCGTTGCATTCACCGCACAAAGCAGCTGGAATTTCAGCACTGGCATTAGGAACTGTCTTGGCAGCAGGTGCTCCATCCGACTCAAGTTCTGGCAAACTACTCGGGAATTGAGCAGCCACCCCAATACCTGCGTTTAATGACCTCTGCTCAAGCTGAATATGGGAGCTTTGTCTGTCCTGGATTACTTGTTGCAACCGTCGCTCATATGTTGTTACCCGTGTCACCTTCTCCACCAGTGTAGTAGTGGTGCTCTCCTCTGCTTCGCTACTGATATCTGGAAAATTGAATTGACTCTGTTGTTGATCCCTGCGCATAGGAGACGACGGCTGGCTGGTGGGGAAAATAGCCCTTACAGCATTTGGATTGGCTAGGCTATGCTGCTGTTGTTTCAGTTCACGCAAATCCTTCATTGGTGTGGTTTCAGGAGTGGCCTCTACCGCGGCCTCCGGTGGGGAGGAGCCTGTTAGACCCAGCAACTGGGAATTCATCATATTTGGCTGAAGCGGCAACCTAAATGGTGCCGTCGGCGTTAGGGGGATGGCACTGCTGACGCTGGTTGTAATCTCATTGTGCGGACTCCAGATACTAAGATCACCACCAGGGGGATCAAATCGTGCTATAGAGTGCCTCGGGTGTTGGAAATCCCTTAGCTGGTAACACTCATTGGTCGAGGTGGTGGACGTCATTCGACTATATCCGGGTGTGACCGGATACGCGTAACTATTGTCCTCATTACTGGACTCCGGATGCACAATGGGCAGAGTGAGGTAGGCACATTCCATGACCACATCGTGTGGCTCCATTTCTTTCCAGCGGGCATGACTAACCTCAGTTTCGGCGGTTGCAGTCAAGAGCATAGGATGAACTCTTACCGTATCCAACAGGGGTTTAATGGTATGCTGAAAGATACCACCACCGTTGCCCTTTTTGATGAACTCGCCCAAATAGCCCATAAAGTTGCAGGGATACATGCCATACAAACGATGAAACAACATTTGGAGCCCCAGTTGCAGGTGAACCAACTTTTCGTCTGGCAGACGATTACTATTTTGCACCTTCCAAGAGGCCAGATGTCCAAATACCTCAAAAAGATCAATGAGGAAATTTGGCACCGAATTCCGGATGATGGGCAGCAAGGTAATGATGCATAGGAGGGCATTCATCAGCGGCACAATCTCCTTCTCGTGCTGCAATAGATGGACCACACTACAGAGTCTGGCGCAATTGGGATTGGAGATTAAGTGATTACTTACCATAAGCAACTTAAATATACTTTTAATCAGGCGATGCTTTTCGATTTTATGCAACCAGGTGGGATGCCTCCGCACAATGAAACAGAACATTTGTAGACTCTGCAAGCGATGCTGTTGCTGCTTAAGGCAATCGTCTAGCCTATCAAATATGTAGCCATCATGCGGTGGCTGAGCTTTGACCAGCACCTCCATAATACGCAGAGATCCAGTTTTGATGAAATAATCCAACATGAATTGAACGGCCCATTGTTCCTTAGCTGTGAGCGATTACGGACGCATCAGGATGTGAGTGAGTCAGAAATTATAAGGAGAGTGACAAAAATTAAACGAAACTCAGAAGAAGAAAAAAGACATGGTGAAGATGGACTTACTCTGTGTAAAGAGTTCAACAAGTTTCTGTTTTGCCACCTCGTTTTCGTGCGTTTGATTTGACTCCAAGTCACTGAACACCCGTTCAATGTCCATGGTGGACAGGCAATAATCTATATCTATGTGGCGGTCGTGGTTTGTGGAGCAACAGCTTTCAATTGATTTTTCAGCCTGCGCTGGCTGGTGCTCCACTCGTCGTGGTCCGTCTCGTCAGCTGATTGTACAATTACTACTAGTGATGGCACAACATCTACAATGCAAAGTGCATATCTATTGAGAATATAACAAAACTCGATAAAAATTTAATAGAGAAAATAGTTTTTATGTTATTTTGATCACGGTCTTTGCGATTTTCCATTGGTTTTTCAAACAATTAATCTATTTCCACACCTGTTGAACAACTGAATCGTTAAATCGCCTAGCTTTTTTTATCAGCTGTTCAGTCAGCTGTTTTTACAACTGTTGGCCTCCTAATGCAAGCGCTGCCATATATACGCTGGTATGAATATGGCCACACTGTTGTTTTTCTGTGCTGACCATAGATTAGACACACCGGTTTATTTTTCAAATAAACTTTAATTAATACTATAATTTTAAATTAAAGTTGGGCTATTAAACTTGGTGACACTCAAAGCACGCAAGGCAACGCTCTGCAGCTGATTTTTTCTTTGAAGGAATATCAACAACACAACCACTAAAATGAGAAATTATTTAACAATTCGAAGACTGGCGACAAAACCCATATTAGCACAAGAACCATTTCGGTGACAATACAGAATTATATATATATATATAGCTTCTTTTATAATTAAATGGTTGTATATTGTTTCAGCAAATGGAAGAGTGTGGTTGGTCTAGAAGTCCATGCCCAAATTGCCAGCACTTCCAAATTGTTTTCAGGCAGCGGCACATCCTTCGGAGCCCCATTGAACACATCTGTGGCTCCCTTTGATGCTTCCATTCCGGGTACACTACCGGTTCGACAATATTAAAATTTATGGTTTTCGTCTGTGATTTACATTTTCTGCCTTAATCTTTTCCAGGTACTTAATCGGAAATGCGTTGAGTCGGGCATAAAAACTGCTTTGGCCCTGGGATGTCAAGTGAACGAAGTATCCATGTTTGATCGCAAACATTATTTCTATGCAGATTTGCCAGTAAGATTAAAAGTCTCATCTCTTATAGGATTTTTTACTTGTAGCTTATTCCCTAGAATGGCTACCAAATCACACAACAGCGAGCTGCCTTGGCCAACAATGGGCTAATGACTTTTCCCGTCATCACACCTGGTCAGAAGCTATACTACAAGTCCGTCAAACTTTTGCAATTGCAATTGGAACAAGACAGTGGCAAATCGTTACACGACGACCATTTAAAGCGAAGTCTAGTTGACTTAAATCGTGCCGGCCTTCCCTTGATGGAATTGGTATTTGCCCCGGATTTGGAAACCGGTGAAGAAGCTGCCTCATTAGTTAAGGAACTGATGCTAATACTACGACGCTTACAAACCTGCAGTTGTAAAATGGAGGGTAAGGCATCCTTATAAGGCTATGGCATGTCGCCTAAATGCATTTTATTGACTTTACAGAGGGTGCTTTGCGTGTAGACGCTAATATATCTATTAATCAAGAAGGTGATCCTTTGGGTGTACGTACTGAAGTCAAGAATATTGGCTCTGTGCGCAGCATTTCCCAAGCAATCACCTTTGAGATAAATCGCCAGCTTGACATAGTATCGAAGGGTGGTAGGATAACCAACGAGACTCGCTCTTGGGACGCCGAAAAGCGATGCACGGTGGCTATGCGTGATAAAGAGGTATTGCAGGATTATCGATTTATGCCCGAACCGAACTTGCCACCTCTGCATCTAAATTTAAAACCAGGATCCAGGTCAACTAGTGAATTGCTGTCGGTAGCTGAACTAAGTGAAGAAATTCCCGAACTGCCGGAGCACACTCGTCAACGGTTAGTTGAGTTCAACAAGCTCAATGCGGAAACGGCCATTATATTGGTGGTAAGTTTTCTCTCCCCTTATTTAAAAGTCTCTCTTTTCTATCTGTGTCCATTATTTTGCAGAATGAACCCATTTTGTTGGAACATTTTATGTACATCTCTAAGAGCCTTAAAAATCTGCCAACTAAAATAATAACCAATTTTCTTATTAACGATTTACTTACCTATTGCAACAAATTAAATTTAAATTTGGATGATTGGTATGTATTATATTCCACGATTTTTTGGTCCAATTATTATTTCAATTTTATATTATTAGCACCATAAGTTCTGCAAATTTGAGTGATATTCTCAATTGTTTGCATCTGGAAGAAATTAATCTTCAAGCAGCCAGACAACTGATTGATCTGCTACATAAAAATCCCAATGAAAGTGTTGCTAATGTAAGTTATACCTACCATAGATCAAAAACTCTGAATTGACATAATCTTATATTCCGTGATTTGTCCTTTTAGCTAATTGATCAACATAAATTGCAACAAATTAGTAATGTACATGAAATCGAGACCTTTTGCCGTCAAGCCATTGCCAACCAACCGAAGGCGGTTCAGCAATACAAAAAAGGCAAGGCAAAAGCTCTGTTTGCCATTGTCGGGGAAGTGGCCAAGATATCGGAACAAAAGGCAAATATGAAAATTGTTGTCGATTGTCTGGAGAATTTGCTTAAGACTACTGCCCAGAAATGAAAAACTGTTGCTACATAAGTATTTAAGATGTGAGTTGATTTCTTTTGTTTCCAATTATTATTTTAATATAGTAGATATGTATTTGTAGAATTTGTATATAGGAATTTAGATATGCTAAGGATATTTTGTTGAATTGCCTTGTGCCGACTAGTTGTGTTCAATATCAATATAAATATGTACTTATAAATGCAAATGATTTTCAATATATCATGTGTGTGATACATATGTATGTAGTTCGGTGTTCTCCTTCAATCAAGAAGAAGTGGAACTTGTGACCCTTTAATGTTTGTATGTTCTTTTTGTTTAGGTAAAGTAAGTGTGAAAATGAATTTCTATGCCCAAATGCGAGATGATGAAACGCACTATATTCGATTGTCTAACAGGGCAGACAATGAACAGCTAGTATTGTACTAAATTGAAGGATTTCGGCGGACATTACCGATTGTATTGTATTCCTAGGAATGTGTTTCTAAATGGTTAAATGCTTATGGCAGTGAACATTAATTATTGGCGGGATTGTGTTACCAAATGATCAATATATATATTAGAAATGTTTCTAATCGCGATCATAATCCCGGCAGGTGGAAGGCGGTAGACTCATCGATACAGCAGAATCCAGACTGTAATTAAAGCAATAAAAATAAAGTATGAATGAGGTAAAGGTATAATCCGAAACTCACCGTCTGCTCTCGCTTTCCAGTAAGTGTGCATCCACTGGATGCTGAGAAACATTGCGTAGTGAGTCTCCCAGTGTGCTCCTCAAATGTTGCATCTCTTTGTTGGCCTTTGAGCTCCGAAGGATATATTGCTGACGACGCTTGGCCTCCTGTGCCAACTGTTCCCGCAGCATGGAGATCTTGAAAGTATTAGTTTTTCAATTTTATTCACCTAAAGATTTTTCAGATGATATTTGTGTGTTCTATTCACCTGATTCTCCAGCAACATCACTTGTTGTTTGTGTGATTTCTCACGTGCATCCAGCAGCTTTTCTGCATGCAAATGGGCACTACGATAGCGATCGGTGTCCATGCCATCTAAACATTTGGCGCTGTCATTCATCCGTGCCTTGCAGCGTGCCAGTTCCGATTCCTTTTCGGCCAACATTGTCTCCAGACGACGTACTTTCAAACGCAAATCACGAGTTTCCTGTTCAAGCACACTGTGATCGAGGCCACAGTTATAGGAAGCACCACCGTTACCACCTGTATCATAGCGATTGGAATCAAATTCACCAGGATCTCCAGCTCCAGTTGCATAATAACTGGATTTCTCAGCACGGTCGTAAGCATTACCACCAGAGAATTTACTCTTACGCTCACACTCGAGTTGTTTGACTTTGTCCTAGATTTCAGATATTTATAGTATAATAGAAAACAAAAGAATTTATGGCATGGATATCCTACCTGCAATGTTTGCAATTTGCTGCGAAGTTCAGACTTTTCTCGCAATGAAGACTTTAGCTGTCTATTGAGTTCGTCCTCATCGCCGCCGTTGCCGCCGCCATTGGTCAAGATTTTGTCACCGCCGCTCTCTTGATTCCATTTAGCTATTCTCAATTGGGACTCCAGGGCCGAACGTTGTACCTCCAAATCGGTTACCTGTTCCTGAAGTCTCTGATTGCCATCAAGTTGGGCCTGTTGACTGCGTCTGAGTTCGTTAAGGTTCGCCTGGGCACTGTCTAGACGTTCAGTCAAGATACGCTTCTCATTCTCCGCTGTCTGGAATGATTTCTGTAGTAGTTTCACCTTGTCCTCATTGGCCTGAGCGCAATGTCCTTGTTCGGATAGCTCCTTCTGCAGTGTCTTTATTTCTCCACGCAATTGGGTCTCGTTAACGGCAGACTTTTGGAGACGTTCTTTCAATTGGTCTACAGTAGATTTTAGCGAGGTGCAGCGATCTTCCAACTGGGTCATGGCACGCGTCTGATTTTCCAGTCGCTCTGACACTTGCCTAATGCTGCAGTCCTTCTCCTGTATAGCCATTTGCAGACGGGTGAGGTCTCCTTCCATTGCCACGCGTTGTAGATCCAACTTACTTGCCCGACCCTCTACCTTGGCCAGTTCCTCTTGTAGCAATCGTTTCTCGTTATCCAATTTGGAGCAGGCCTGTCGACTCTTTTCCAGGCGATCTTCATTCTGAGCATTTTCCTCTGAAGTGGCCGCCAGTTGCATTTCCGTCTGGGCCAAACGTTCTCGAAGCAACTGGCACTCATCGCTACGCTGTTTGAGCTTCTCCTCAAGGGCATTGATGGCCGAGATTTTCATTTTGCGATCCGTTTCCAGATTGCTCTTCTCCTCCTGTAGATTTCTTAGCATTCCCTGAAGTTTTCCCATCTTGGCATCACAACGAAGTTGTTGTTCGGCCGCATCCTGCAGTTGCTTTTTCGCTGCGCCCAACTGCGACTTGTAATCGTCCTTCTCTCTCTCCAACTGTGCCACTTGGTGCATAAGGTTCCTCACACCCTTTCTCACCAAATCGGGATCGACATCGATGGGTGGGTCAGGACATTGCGAAGTACTACGAGTATCGTAGTCCCCAACACTGCGAGACGGACTAAAGCGCCTGGAAGGACTGAGAAGGCGATGTGAGAGATTCACACTGCCATCCACCTGAATGCCAGCAATTCTGCGCAGCGTGTGAACTACCGACGATAGCTTCTGCTCCGTATCCCGCTTATGCAATTCCACGCAAGCAAGCTGCTCGTCCAATGCCCGAATTCGTCCCTCGGCTCCACCGAGACGGGCCTTCAGTTCCTGGATCTGCTGAGTGGCATCTGCCAGACACACTTCCAAATTGTGCTTCTGATCTTCCAAACGTTTCTCCCGGCCGCGTGCCTCTTCCATGCGTTGAGCCAGTTCCTGTTCACGCGCATGGAAACGATGCTCCTCCTGGTTGTTGTGACATCTCAATCTACCCAATTCTTGACGGGTGGCGCACAGATTCTCCTCCAGATCGGAAAGTTGCTTCTTATTCTGACATAGTTCCTGTTGGGCCCTCTCCTTAAGCTCGGTTTCCGCTATGAGCTTGCATTGCAACTCCTTGCCTCCTTCGTCCTTTTGTGCGAACTCGACCTGCGCCTTCTGTAGGGCAGACTTGGTGGCATTTAATTCTTGGGTTGTCTTTGTAAAGTGATTTTCAGTTTCTTTTAGTATAGTGCTAAGACGAGTCCGTTCGTTTTCCAAGGAATTCTTCGCCTCCTCCAGATTACTTATCTTTTGCAGGGCTTCCTCAATGGCTCGGGCCTGTTCTCGCTTGGCGCTTTCCACACGCTTCACATGGTCACGTAGCTCCTTATTGCTTGTGGAGTACTTGTCCCGTTCAATGTTGCTATCAGCCAATTGCCGGCGGCTATCCGTAAGTTCCTTGCGCAGGCTTTCGATGAATCCTTCGCCTATAACACAGGGCAAATATATAACATGACTTGGGCGATGTAGGGGAATAATTGCATACCTTCTTTGTTCTTGCGCAGAGCGTCCTGCAGTTCGTTGCTGGTGCCATCCATTTTGTCCTCCTTCAGGCGCATCTCTATTTTAAGCTCTTCACTCAGGCGACAGAGAGAGTCGCGTTCCTCCCGCATGGTGACCAATTGCAGCTCCTGCTTGCGTATGCACTCTTCCAATTTAATTCTAACGAAATCAGGAAATATTAAACTTTAGTCATGATTTCTCTTATATTCAATTTGAACTCACCTGTGTTCTTCTTCGCGGGTTCGCATGAGCACGATCTCATCCTTAAGCTGGGCTATGGCAGCCCTTTGCTTCTCATCGCGGGCATTCGCTTCACGCTTGTTGCGATCAAGTGCCTCCTGTTCAGTTTTCAAGTCCCTGGCAACGGCCTCTAGACGTTCACCCACCGCCTGCTTGTCCCGGTGAGCCATTAGAAGAGCCTGCTGCTTCTCACTCTCGGCCCGAATCAAGGACTCTTCGTGTTGTTGCACCAGACTTTCAATGTGCGCCTGAAGGGCGACCAAACGTTCGTTTAGCTTCTCGATCTCATCGTCCTTGGCAGTTTGCAGTGCCTGTAGAGCCTGTTGCATCCGCTTTTCGAGAGCGTTTCGCAATTGGAGCACTTCATCACCATGTCGTTTGGCTGCATCTTCGGCAGCTGCTTGAAGATTTGCGATTTTCTGATTGAAATCGCTTTCGGCGGCTCTAGCCGCATTCGCTAATTGTGTCCTGGTCTCCTGAGCCTTGCGCTGGCACTGCTCCAATTCTTTCTGCAAACGCGCCACCTGATTCTTTAGAGATTCTTCTCGTACCAGGGCCTCTTGAAGCTCACGCTCCAACTGGCTACGTTTTTCCTCGGTAGCCTCCAGTGTGGTGTTTGTATCAAAGAGCACAGACTCCAGGGACTCCTTTTCCGAACGTAGAGCGGCTAGCAATTCATTAAGGCGATGAGTATCCTTCTCGTGGAGATCAATTACCACCTGTTTCTCTTCCACATCTTTGACCATGTCTTCCAGATTGCGGTTAAGGCGGCTATTGGTCTCAGTGGTCTGCTCCAGCCGTTGTCGCGTACGCATCAGCTCCTCGTTGAGAGTCTCCTTCTTGCGGCACATGGCCGTCAATTGATTATGAATATCGCCACGATCCCTTGTCACACATGCCAAGTCCTGCAGTATCTTCTCCTTTTCCAGCTGCAAACACTTTAGTTTCTCACTATAGGAGAGATTGTCCGTCTCGAGTTCAAGACGCGCCTTGTCCAGCACAGCCAACTCCTTCTTAAGCTCCCCAATCTCGTTGGACTGTTCGTTGGCCTGTAGACGCAATTTTTTGCGCTCCTCTTGTGCCTCCATTAGACACTTTTCCACTGATTTCAGCTCGTCGCTGGTGGAACAATTGTTGCTCGACAGCTTTTCATGTTTCTCCTGGAGATCACATTTCTCTAACAACAATTTATCCAGATCATATTCCAAATCGGACTTTTGTTTTTCCAGCAAGCAAATCAAATTATCAGACTCGATTCGTTGTTGTTCCAAAAGATCCCGATTCAGACTGACCCGATTAAGATCTTCACGCAGAGAAATAGTCTCCTCTCGTAGCCGGCTGCTTCGATCTTCTTCCGATCTACAGAAATAAATAAAAAATGATTATATTTGGAGATCAATGACTTCTATTTGTAGCCTGTTGTGATTCAAAGAGATATTTAAGAACAGCTCACCTCAGATTCAGTTCGGTTATATTCTTATCCTTGAGAATTCTTTGAATTTCCAGTTCAACGGCCTTTTTGTCCTCTTCCATGGAATCAATACGTTTCTGCAGTTTTCCATAGTTCAATTGGAGCTTGTCGAATTCGCCGCTTAGATTTTCATACTAAAAATAAGATTTAAATGATTTAAACTTGTCTCAAATTTATACTAAGAAGAACAATGAAAAACCCATTATATCTAGACCACTTTAATTTAAATTCAAAAAGTATTTCCATTATCCTTGTCATATATATACAGTTAGGAAACTAAGACTAGTTTGCATAGTCAGTTGGACATACAGACGGATACATAAGGAAAGTTACTTATATGTAGTTCAAAAACATTTTTGTAATCTCTTTTAATGTGTCTGGAAAAATATAAATAAAAATATACTACCTATTGATAAGAGGAAAGAAACTACAAATGAGTGATTACATTCTACATTCACCTATAATGCCAATTCTATTATTAAATTTGGCATTCTTAATGGCTTTATTATTTTTAGGCATTCACTTGGACTAAAGCCATGTATAATGTGCATGTTAATTGAATTGAAACACTAATCACTGTGGACAGGATTGCGTTAAAGACCTCGACATCTCTGGTTCAATGAAAGTCTGGACTTTCTCTCTCTTATCTCTGCGTCGGCGGTTATCGCTAGTTTGCACCCACTTACCGCATTGTTAAGATCCGCTCGCCCCACTTCAGACTGTTGCTTCTGGCTGCGCACTTCATCCAACGTCTTTTGCAGACTCTCCCGCTCCTGCAGCAGTTCGGAAAGCTTTGAATTGCTGCAGTCCAGCTTCTCGGTGAGCTGTTGCATTTTTGTGGTCAAAAGCTGTTTGGTGCCATCGCTGGTGTCCAGTTGAGTTTTGGTCGAGCGTAGAGTCTCGGTCGTATGCTGGAATTTCACTTGCATGTCGTGCAAGGCCAGTTGGTACTTGTGGAGGGCAGCCTGAACTGCCGAAATTGTACCCTCGGCAAATGCCTGGGAGGCACGTGTCGAATTGCGCCGCGGCGATTTCGAACCACCGGCACTGGCAGCTCCACCCGCTACCGAAGCGGCATCACGCGTCAAGTGCATGTGCTGCATGGCCCCGCCGGTGACCTCAGCGTCTGCTTCGCGATCGGCGATCTCGGCGTCTTGAATCACAGCCTGAGCGATTTCGCGAATGGAATTGTTAAGTCGCTCTATCTCGTTGTTGTAGCTGGTGGCCAAGGCCGCCTGGGACTCGGCCTGGCCGCAACGATCCTCCAGTTTCTTTAATTGATTCATTAATTCCAGCAGACGTTGATCGCGTTCCATGATCTCGTGTCGGGCACTCTCATATTGCACTTTTAGAGTGGCCAATTGGGCCTGCAGGTCATCGCTGAAGCGACGAGATTGACGGAGCTCTTCATCGGCGGACTGCTTGGCCTGCTGTTGGGCAAAATTCACAGCCACAGCAGAACCATTAAGATCCTTGGACACATGATTGATCTCTTGGCCCATTTTGCATACTTCCGCCTTCATTGCGGTCTGCATGTCCTTGAAGGCTCGCTTCACAGCGACAACCTCCCGCCACATTTTCAATAGACGATTGTGTTCGCTATTGTAGTAGTCCTTGAAGGCCTGTTCCTCCTCCTTGAACTCATCCTCCTTCATGAGCAACTCATCGCGCAATCCAGACCAGTCATTTGTTAGCTTCTGCAGATCATTTGTCAAAGCCTGATTGGTGCGATTCGATTCCTCGAGTTGCTGCCGGAGAGCATTATTTTGGGCGATAATCTGCTCACAACGATTGTGCTCCTCCTCCAACTTGCGACAGAGCTCACGGGCGTCATCGTCATGTACATAATCTCGTCCACAACTGGGTGGTGGTGAGTCCAATGAAGAGCTACACGGAAGACTGCTCTGACCCAGCGTCAGTGAAGTGGAACACTGCCAAAAATAGAAAGAAAAGTTGAATATTTGATTGACATTGACACGAAAGTCGTATTTAAATTTACTCACCAAGACCTGATTCCCCGTTGGTCCCGTAGTTAGCTTGGGTGCCGACATGGTCGGAATGGTTGGTTTTATAGTCTCATGCATGCGTTCCTCCAGATCATTGCAGCGCTGTTTATACTGCTGGATCTTCGATTGCAATCGGCTGACGAGATTCGCCTGATTGTGCTGGGCCTGTTTGTAAGTGTCCAGGCGACGGCGATAGGTATGCGATTCATCGGCCAGACGTTGGCGCAGCTCCTGATTCTGGCGCAACAGATTATTGGCCGAGGATGTATCCCCCGTCGGCGGTGCTGGACTCATCATCCGAGGAGTAAGGGCTCCAGAGATTGGAGCTGCGGCGGTATTAACCGTTGGCTGATCACTTCCCCCCCGGACGCCACGATGGTGTGGACGCGAAAAGGGCAGGCGTCCAGCCGTTGAAGAAGCGGGCGTTCCAGGTAGAGGGTCGACGGCCGCTGGGCAGGGCGTTTGCTTGAAGTTATCGCGATACGCCTGCATCTGAGCCAAAGAGAGAAAGAGGGAGAAGTGACGTTAAAATTGGTTTTGCGGTTTACTTTGCGTGCAGCAATAAACTTTTCTCGTTTTTTTTGTGCAAAAGTTTTCCGCCTACGCCTAAATGCTCGATAAGTTTGTTCAAATTGATTTATTAACTTGTCCTAAGCTCACCCAGAAGCCAGGTCACCATCACCATGACAGCTCAGCGATATATAATTTTCATTTATACATATTTCTTCCTTTTTTTTTGTTGTTGTTGGTACTCTACCCTCATAAATAAACAAGCCCCAACGGCCCCCTAAAAAAAAGAAACGCTCATTATCATCCCAACCAATTTTCATGTTCCATCTGGGCAATGGCAATACATATTTCTCTGCCCACTTGAGGAAATGGTTTCTCGCCAAAAAAAAAATCCAACAGCAACAAACACGCATTGCACGGTCTGTCACCAGGACAGCAAACTTGTGTTTATCGCCCCCATCCTCCTTCTAGCCAACCCCCCAATCCTCTCCCCTCCCCCCCCATGTTTTCGTCGCAGTTTGTCACAGCAACAATCCAACATACATAATAATTTCATTGTCCTCGTATTTATTTTAATAAACAATTTTTTGGTTATCCTTCGCATTGTTGAAACTTCTTTTGACACGAATCCTTTCCCTTTGCCTTCTAATTTGGTCTCCTTATGCTGCGTCTTAGTCCCACAATAACGAAAATGATGTATAACCCTGGGATACTCCTACTTACTATGCTGCCTTAGCATGCAATCTGAATTCAAGTTATTGGGTTCTACTTAGCTCAAACTTAATGTGGGTCTACTTTCTATTTTAGTTCATGTTTTATGTCTGTGATTATTGAGCCCATTTGAGCGGAGGTCGTAAACCAAAGATACATACATACATAATATACATTGAATTCGTCTTGATATTACATAAACATTAATTTATTGCATCCTGAATTCATGAATATCATAAATACAAAAACTTGCTAAAGATTCATTAAATGATAAGCTTTTAAATGTTAGTAGACATTTAGTTATTCGTCTTTCAGTTGTGATTTTATGCGATTAGTCTTAAATGGAATTCAGGAGCTTAATTTAAACTTTGACATAATTTTTTGTTGAGGGGTTTCCCCTTAAAATGCGTTAAAAAAGTAAGTCCCAAGTCCCAAAATGTTTCGTAAATTATTCTAATACAATTGCAAATTCAAAGCTTTTAATAAAGACGTTTTAATAAAATAAAAATTATAACTGAAAATCCAGAGATACAAGATTCATAGCAAATGATTTATTTTTCTAAAGATTAGATTTTCCAACCACAAAACCTTTTTTAAGGATTACTTAAATGTATATTTTTACAATCATCATTCACGTAAATTAGACAATATATAACCAGCTTGAATATGCTCAGTTAAATAGTAATAAATCAATATCTATCTCGTTTAATATTGAAACTTCAACGTCTTATAAGTAGAGCTTGAAAAATCTAAAATCTATATGTTAAGATTCAGTCAAAAAAAAAAAACCTTCTATCTTTCTACAAGGCGAATTTTTAGGATTTTATAATTTTAAAACAGGATCAACTGAAAACTAACTAGAGATAATAAGATGTCTTGATTAATTATTAAAAACCTTTTCTTTTCTTTTCATTAGGTATTCTCATTATTAAATTTATACCATTAAATATAGAGAATAAATCCTCCTTATCTAATTTATCATCTTTTTAAATTTACTTTAAAACTTGATACGTTTGAACCAATTCAACATTTCTATGTGTAACTATAATCGAATAGTAAAACCCCAAAAACCTGTCGTATTTCTAGAGAATTATATTAGAATTATAGTAATTTTGTGCGTTATTTTAATTGCTGACTTTTTGTTTTAATATTTGATAAGGTACTTTGAATTATAAACTGTTTATCAATCATTTTTTCAAATCGAAGTGCCTTATTATTACATCATTTTCGCTGTATTTAATAAAAACCTAATAAATTACTGCTAAAATGGCAGCTTTTGTTACTTTTTGGGGATTTCCATTAATATGCTTCTATTTCTTTTTATTTATTATTAATTTACCTTAATAGAATTAGTGATCCACTAAAAATAGTTTTAGAAGTCTTTGAAATTACATTATTATAAAAAAAAAAACACTTTATTATATATGTAGAAGTTCAGTATAGAGTAATTAGACTGTAGAAACCAAAAATCTAATTGATTAAAGGTGACAATTGGCTAATCTGCAATTTATACTTAATCCGGGAGAAGTTCCTAATAAAAGAAACTTTGAATATTTTTTAATTTATATAAATACATTCAAGCTCTTTAGAGGCCACTAAGAATTTATTTATAGAATTCTTCAAATCAAATTAGTAACACGTTAATAATATAATTAAACTTCGAAGACACTTAATTGTGTGATATTTCTAAAGTAAATACGATTGAGAAGCTTAGTTCCACTTACTTCAAACAGAAACTATTGACTTTTAATATATCCGATTAAAAATTCAAATTTTATTAAATCCGCGCACAATCACAAATGTTGTTAACTGATTGAGCTTCAATTGCTTACTCATCAAGTTATCACGATTCTAACTTGAATTTCCTTCCTGTTTGTGGGCGTGGGGCCTTTAACACACACACACACACACACACTGCCCCCCGTCTTGGCAACGCCAACCAAAAGGCAATTGACACAAATTTGCAAAAATGCGGAAATACGCAACGAGCACTCCTTGAGAATGAAAGCTAATCACTGTCTAAACCAAGTAAACGAAACGAAATTGACAATCTGTCTGTCGGAAAGGACGAGCCCGCTTGAACTGACAATGTCCGTGGAACTAGAAACGAGCTGTGCGCCAAGAGGCTTGGATTTGCCACAAGAGTCTACCTAAGGACAACGAAGGGATTCGTTGTCGAACTAACCGCCATTAAGGACAACAACTTAGCGCTGTTAGCATAGAGTTTACCTTCGTTTTTTCTGATGTTTTTTTTGCATTGGAGTTAGGGTAGAATAAACATTGAATTAACAAATTCCACGTAACCACGAGCAACCGCAATTGATTGCGTTATATCCGCCGGTAATTGGCCAGAAGAAGTCACAAATGTGTTTGGCGTGCGAGTGAGCAACAAATGCAAATTGTGTCTCTCAACACAGGAGGAGGACTAAGGAACAGTTGTGGTGGTGGCTCCTACATAGACATACATATATTGGCCACATAGCCAACTAACTTGGTTCCATGCCCAAGTGCGTTTAATAGGTTCAATGTGGCAGGGCAATAAATTGTGGACTCTGTCAATGCGCTGGTTTACCCTTTCATTTATATTTACATATTTTCCATAAAAAAAAAGATTCAACAAGAACAAAAAAATGCTAATCAATTGCAGGGGAATTGTGATGATAACAGATACACTTGAAGAAAAAATTACCCAATATTTCCACCTCAATGGTCAATAATCATTTCGAAATCAACATGATAACTGAAAATCGTGGCTATAAAAACAGATAATTCTTGTCTAGATTTGTAGAACAAAATACCCGCTTAACTCCTATCCGATTTATGTTCCTTTAATTATTTTGCCAAGTGTAATAAGAACAAGTTTCCAACAAAAAAAAGGGTGGAAAATACATAATTTATGTTTACCCCTTCGACAAAATAAACTTTTCTTTAAAAAAGGGGAAACATTTTGTGTATTTTCAATAAAGACCCCCAATAAACTATAATTGACTCTTTGATTTTTGCGATTCTCTTACCTGTGATAGAAGATTTCAAACATTTTTTTTTTTTTAAACAAAGAATATTATCAGTAGAAGCGGTGGACCACACGTTCCAGCTAACTCAGAGATACTTATAAAGCATCACCTATGGGTAATAATAATCTTAAATTACTTGGTCTTGGCGCAAAAACCAAATGTCAAAATGTTTCCTGGCACAAGTTGAGGGAGAATTCTATTGCGATGCCATTTGCCGGCTAGAAGTTCTGAAGTTCGAGGGTTATCGGCCGATCCATATCAGAGAATTGCATACACATGCATTTAGTTACACAATATGTATATATATATAGCTGATGTCCGATGGATTTATCAATACCTACCTACAATATATATTTCAAAATCAACATCTGTGTGTGTGTTGCCCAACAACCAAACAAAATGAATTGGCACAAACAGAATTCAAAATTAAAAAATTTTCAAATTTGTTTGCTTATCTCCTCCGCCTTAACCTGAGATGCAACCTTGAAGAGGAGATACCATGGTGCAGGTACATACAAATACTGTACTTATGGCACACAAAATATTAATAGATATAGAAATCTGTTTTGCCATTCTGGAAAAAAACATATATATACATGCATATATTATTGCAAAACTAAATAGACAAAGTCCGATCATGGGTTATGGTTATGCATTTCGGATTACGACTCCGCTGTTACCCGGAGGTGTTTTGTTTGTTTCACTTTCAATTTTTCCAATCTAGACGAGAGACGTTATGTACATACATATATACGGATGGATGGCTGGATGGTTGCCCTGGGGTCTATACTATGTGTAGGTGTGTGATTATTTTGTTGCTGTCGGTGTTGAAGCATAAGTTTGTTTGCTATTATTGTTGTTGTTGTCGCTTGCTTAATGAGTGTTGGGTTCATAGTCAGACTCTTATCAACGGCAGTCGAAACCGTAAAGACTGAAATGGGATTGAGTACCTTATACTATATATAGAGGCGTCGGCGGCGGCGGCGGCAACGACTACGGCGGCGGACCAAAGTACACTTGACGACCGGACCGGGACAGTTCCTTAGGCAATTGCGACCAATCGATTGCATTTGATCATAAGAGAGAAAATAAAAATTAACAAAATTGGTATTGCAAATCTCTAAAAACTTGTGAGATTTTCTTTGACGGATGTTTCTTTTATGTTTTGCATTGAATTTTTCATCTTTTGTTCCTATAGTTTTTTTTTTTTTTATTGGTGTACGTGCTGGTAGGCAGTTGGACATACTTTTTTGGTTTGCAATCTATAAAAGCAGGGCCAAGCAACATGGATGATTTATACGATCACCAAAGATCACAGCCAGACAGAGAGAGAGCGAGACCGAGATAGAGGGAGAAGCAGACGGAGATAGAGCGAGGTGTAAGAAATACTTATACAAAATCCACACAAAGTACACATGTCCATCTCATCAATTTCTATAGGTATACCAACACACAGAAAGAAAAAGAACTTATAAATCGCAACTAGCAAAAGTCGAAAATAATTTCTATTCTCAAAAATGGTAACAATTTTCTTTAATCTTAATTTGTGTTCTTTAAAATCAATATAAATTCAAAGTAAACTTTTTAATCATAGGTGGAATTCTTGATAGTTTTTCAAAATTGATGTTTATATCAAAGTACGCACCTTATGAAAGATTGGCGAGAAATATATTATTATCCAAATGACTTCTTTAGTAATAGTTTCAATAGATAGATAGATAGAGAGATATCTATTTGTTCATTTGTTCATATCTATCTATCTATAGAGTTTAAAAAAAAGTCAGTCCATCGTGCGAAATTGAGTTTCTTTCAAAATGTTGTAAATATTCAACAAGATATTATAAAAAAAGTGCTGAAATGGTGATTGATTTCAGATACATACATATAAGTCTTTTTTAAAAACTTCATTTTGAAAATAATACATTTTGTTCCCATTTTCGATTTTCAATTGCAAAGAACCACTGTGGATTGAAAAGAGAGTTTCTTATTCCAACTATTTTATCGTGTGCGTGAAATAATCTTGAAAATCTATTTTGGCATGAGAACATTTTACTGATTACAAAATCAATCGAATTGGCTTAATAAAGATAACGCAGCCTATTTTATTCGCAGGTGTTTTGCACAGTGTACAAATGGTATAGCCAGCCAATGGGCCGCTGGACAGAAATCTCTATACATATTCCACAATTTTTAATGTGTATAGATGTATTATCAATAATGACTCGGACCCGTGCATTAACGCAGCTTTTAAGTAAGGCTCCTATTTAATACACGGTTTAGTCACAGTTCGAATTTTGCCCAGCATTGCACGGCAGGCGAACGCGTCCGAAGATTACGTATAGAGAGAGACTACCAGGTGGAGGAGATCGCGAGTTATTTCGAGTTTTTTTTTTGCTGTTGTGAAGATGTCGCAAACCCTGGACGATCTCAAGCTGCAACAGGTGCATGCCCGCCAGCTTCAGTTGCGTCAGGCGACACGCTCCAAATTTCGACGCATTAACTCATTGGACCTTATACCCGAACATCCCAGTCAAGATGAGTCCGAGAGTGAGGATTTGACCATGCCGCATAGGCATTTTGTTACTTTGCGCCGTCAGAAGACGGCCGATGGAAGTTTGCTGCGTAGCAGCCAAACATTATCCCAAACCCAGACGGAGCAGACATTGAGCACAAAGATATTGTTATTTGCTCCGCAATTACTGTTCCGGATACTTTTGACAGTGCTGCGATATGTGCTCTATATACCATTGTCCATAGCGGCGCCAAGTTTTTGGCTTTCGGCCCTTTTGTGGATATTTTGGAAGCTACTGCGCGTACCCATTGCCCTGGTCAAGTGGCTGCTAACCAATGAGGAGGAAATGAGACCGGGTACAGCCCAACGCCAGAAAACCGTACTTCTTAGCTGCGGCAGCACCATACAGACTTTGCATTTGGCCAGAAATTTCTACGGTTCTGGAGCCCGAGTGGTGGTCTTTGAGTTTGAGGGTTTATTTGGACTGGCACGGTTTTCCACAGCCGTGGATAAATTCTATGTGGTGCCGCGGCCAAGTACCAACAATGTGGAGCAGTATATAGCCGCACTTTGTCACATTGTGAAGAAGGAACGTCCAACTGTCTATGTGCCGGTGTGTGCCACCAGTCCGGCCTACTATGATGCTTTGGCCAAGCCGCATTTGGAGTTGTTGGGTTGCGCCAGTTTTGTTCCCGGAGTCCAAGAAACCCAGCAACTGGACGATTGCCTGCAACTGTTTCAGCGTTGTGAGGCTCAACAAATGGCACTGCCTGCCCATCAGGTGCTCACATCACCTGAACAACTGCCACAGATCTATGAGAGCGGATTCGTGGGTAGCTATCGTAATATCCTAATGGCAGCCGGCATGCAGGGAGTGCTGGAGCGACACAAGTATGTGCTGCCCAATAGGCGATCGGAATTAAAGTTCAATCATCATGAGATAAGCGAACAACAGCCCTGGCTAGTGGTGCGGGATCAGCCGGGCTATCATCATTATGTGACCTGTACCACAGTCAAGGACTCGCGGGTGGTAGCTAATGTCAGTTGCCGTGTGGAACATCATACAAAGAATCTGATACCGGTGCGACGTGAGGATGAGACCCAGATTGATCTTTGGCTGCGCTCCTTCTTTGCCAAGGTGCGTTTTCAGCGCAGCATCAATGCACATATCAGCTTCCGTTTGGTCAAGTCCCCGGCCCATGGTGGACAGTTCGTGCCCTTGGGTACACGGTTGGGTGTGGCCTTGCCCTACATATGCCATCATCGTTCGCATGCCCAGCTCCTGTGCAGGGCAATGAAATGCATTCATAAACGCGGCGGGCTGCCGGAAGATGAGCTATCAAACTGGAGTTGGTCATCCCTGGAGAGGACGTCATCGACAACGGCGCTGGACAAGAGAGAGGCCCTGTTTGCCTACTGGGATCCATTGCCATATTGTGCATACTACCATTTCCAGTTGCCGCTGGAGTCCGTCAAGTTGTTTTTGCAACGACGTTCTGCGACCAAAAGTTTATCGCCTCGTATCACGGTGCCGGTTCATTGAACGTGGATCATGCCGGACACGTTAGGGGATTGGGTATGGGGCATTTCAGGTGACGATGTAGCCGGTTGGGTGGGCGGGGGAATCGCGGCGGGATAAGGGAGTGAGAGAGATTACACAGACTGATCAATAATAAACATCTACATATACATATATATATAATATACATTGCGCATTTGCTCGCACGCATCGAATGGGGTTCAACATCCATCTAAGAAGATTAGGCATTGTAAACACTATATTTTTGTATATATGTAACTATGTACATATACATATACATATTCATATGGACGAACGCATAAGTTCGTTAGCTTCGCATTATAAATAATTTATACAATATACGCTTTAATTACCCATTTGACTTGGTTTTATTTCACACACTATTATGTATATATAAATGTATATATTTGTTTAAACTTGTTTATTAGGAATTTTTCACATTTTTCACTTCTCGATTATAAAACGCAACTAAACGCATCTGAAAGATCTTTAGAATGATGGCAAAGGGTTTGTTTTGGTTGGTCATCGGGGGTTGTTTTGACCACGTTCTTTATTGGCCTTAACTAATGGCTCGTTGCTTGGCAACGAAACGGGCTTTAGGTCAGTTCTAATTGCGGTTAAAGCAGGTAACTGAGTCATTTGCATTAATCCAAAGAGGGGAATATGGGGTTGCAAATGGGTAAGAATATACTTATACCTGTTTATAAAATTAGTAATTCAATATAGTTTAAATGCAATCACAAAAAACGCTTTCAATGTCTAAATTCAAAGACAAACTGGTAAAGAGAAAAACTGGTACCAATAAAAGTGTAATAAATGCATTTACAAAAATTGCTTTTCGTTTAATTTTATGTTAAAAACCAAAAAAAGTAAAGACATGTTCGTTACTTTTTAAATTACATAGTACAGAACGATTTATCGATAACACCAGGATGTAATTATCCGTCGATAATAACAGAATAACGAATATTTAGTATAATGCGAGACTATCAACATGACTATTCATTTTTATAGTAAGTAAATATTGGGTTTTAGCTATACTGAATATGAAATAGTAGTAGTAATAATAGTAAAGACGTGTGGGTGTGAAACGAAAGAGTGTTCAGCAGTTGCTAATAGACGCCGCTACGTAGTTCTTTTGGTTGTTACGTCTTTGTTTACGTGGGTGTGTGTCTTTACGTCTTTATCGTGTTTTGGCGCAACGTAGGTGAATCGGACTGTTTATTATATTTGTTGTTGTTAAGAACTTTAAGCAGAATAAATCCAAGGCTCTGCACAACACAATGAACAACAGTCCCAAGGACGTGTCTATGTCTGGTGGAGCTGGTTACAGACGTGGACAAGTAGACAACAATGCCGTCTCGGGTATCTCTATCAGCATTGAGAGTGATGATAATGAGTCAACCACAGCAGAGCACGAATATTTACTGCCCGCTGGCACCTCATCGTCTGTTACCTCTGCGATGCCAGGAAGCAGTGCTACCACCGGTGTCCATCTAGATCATGGCAGTAATCTGTCTGGTAGGAGCAGCAGCCTAACTACTGGCGGTGGCGTAGGTGCCAGTCGTTATCCATCCCATCATGGCAATATAATTTCATCGTTTTTGGCCAGACAACGATCATACACACCACCCATGCGAGTTACAACACAAGTGAACCGCCGATTGCAGCCGTCCCGCAGCATGGGAGCCAATAACGCCTCCAGCCCAGAAGAGACTTCTCCTAGTCCAGTTGTAGGGGCGTCATCCAGTGCTAACAGCGGTGCACCAGCATCGAGTTCAGCAAGCGGAGTACGGCAATTGGGAAATTTCTGGCGTGTCAATCTTAACGAGGTCATCTCGTTATCTACAGCTCCGTCGACCGAGGCGCTGAGATCCTTTATTACACATTCCAATTTTCGTTATCAACCCGCACCAACTGGTAGCGCAGCTACCTCTCCAGTTGACAACTCCCATATTTTAATTAACAATCAGCCCCAAATAAACCCGACGGCGGCAGCAGCAGGTGGTAGTCAGGAAGCGGCGACAAGCCCATCGTCTCCTCTTCGCATGAATCGTAATGGACAGGGACACATGGGCAGAAGCATTTCGTTGCGTGAAGGCGAAATGCGACACACTCATGGTTTGACTGGCAGCAGACACAATGCCAGCGTTATAGGATTGAGCAGCAGCAGCAATGGACAACCACCGACATATGAAGAGAGCGAACCTGTTAATAGTGCACATCCCGAGCGTATCGACAACGGTAGTGGTGGCGGAGGTGGTAATCCGGATGCTGGTACTGACAATGCGGCCATTCCGGCCGACGCCCACGAGCACAATGGTGGAGAAGACGAGCCTCTTATTTCAGATATGGTGGTGCAGATCCTTAGTCACTTTGTTCGCTATTTGCCAATAATCGGCATATTGCTTACCAAATTTATCCACGACCATCTTCTAGGTATTTTAGATCTCCTGGTACTGCAGACTGTGATGTACAATGTAAACCGATCTGTGCGCCATCAGGTGGCCCGATTGGCCCAGAAAAACTATGTAGTGTTAATACGTGATGCGGTTCTCGTTGGCATGGTGGTCTTGTTGAGGCTCTTTATGGCCTCAGCTCCGCCAGATCCCTTCGGTTTGATTGTTCCGCCGCCAAAGAAATATTTTAGTGTCGAAGTTACTGCCCTTCCGTACAAGACAGAAGGCGAGAATGCCGAGAAGGAGATCCAGTTACCCCAACCAACCTCCTCATCCTCGGAGACACTAAAGGCCACATTTAGTACAGACACATACGATGTCCTTAAGGTCATCCCTTTGGGAATGTTGCTCTATTATGTGGCTGTCAGTGATCTTATTATTAAGCTATTAACCATGTTTATTAAACTGGCCATCACCATGCTGCCCATGCATGTCCTGAGGTTAAAAGTCCGGGTAAGTCTTGGCCGCAACCCTTTCAAATGTTTATCTTAACTTTTTATTCTTTCATTTACAATACAGGCTCGTCTATATGTCCTGGTGGAGTATCTCTCACAATTCTATCGTGCCCTTACACCGATCACCCAATGGTTCTACTATCTATACGAGTCCTATTCTGGTCTGGAAGTCATTTCAGGTGGTTTCTTTTGCTCCATGTATTTGGGAGCAAAGATCTTTGAACTTATTGAACGCGGAAAATCGTTGAAGAAAGCCATAGTGACCTTTAGGCGAAATATTGTAAGACCTTGTTGTACACTTTACAAAATTAAGTCATATTACTAATCATTCTTTTATTAGGACTCGGAACGTCCGCCGACAAAAGATGAATTAGATGCCGCTGGCTCTGTGTGTCCAATTTGCCACGATTCGTATAACACTCCAACACTCTTAGAGTGTGGTCATATATTTTGTGATGAGTGCGTCCAGACTTGGTTCAAGCGTGAACAAACTTGCCCCATGTGCCGGGCAAAAGTTAGCGACGATCCTGCTTGGCAAGATGGTAGCACCACTTTCTTCCATCAGCTTTACTAGCTGAACTTCTGTCTTTTTCCAAAAAATTTTCAATTTTAAATACGTGTATATATTATATTGACTATATATATGAATAGTCCGCAAGCTAGCATTTGTTTATTTAAGTTTATCCGTTACATATTTAACTATTATTAAAAGTCATAATAAAAAAAAAAAGAGGAAAAAAGATTGAAGTAGAGAAATATTACTTTGGTTTCGCCTGGCGACGGGCCGAGCCGAGAGAGTGGGCTTCATAGTATTCGCCATCGCTCCTAGTTGCCTTTTTGTTGATTTCTGTGTGTCGATCTTTACTCACAATCTCTTCTAGAATTTCACTGTCGCCCTTTATTAGACGTATTCGCCCAGTAACCGGATCAACTTCGCGACGAATCTGACTCTGACGCCGCTGATATTCCTCCGGTGTCTCTGGGGCGTGGGATTTGCTGTTCATCAACGCTTAAATTAAGTAATATAACAACATTGAGAAGAAGCTAATAGCCCATAGAAAAATAGACGAACGGACCTATTGGTATGGCAAAGTCCTCATCGCCACTTTCAGCCTGGGGAGGATTGGCTGTTGCTGCCGGTTGTGAAACCGAAGTCTCATTGTCTTTGCTTCTCTCACGTCTGTGTTTTTCATGTTTTTTGGACTTTCTTGTCTTGTGTTTTTCTTTGTGTTCCTTGCGCTTATGTTTATGCTTTTTTTTCTTCTTATCGCTTCCCATTTTTCGTTACAAGTATAAATCTTTAAGTAGGGATGAAATCGATAACATATCTGCAAGTAATTAAATGATTCTATTTTGATAATCTAACTAATAATTATAATATTACTTAGTGGTTCGTATGTAGTGCTACGTTAAGCGGAATTATAAAATAACGCTTAATATAAGTTCTTAAGAAAATTTGTTTAGATTTTTTAAATATTTGTCACGATTTTGGTAGTTTACCAATACTGGTTTTTGACAGCGCCGCGTGGAATGTGGAATCTAAAAGTGGATACTAATTGGACGCATGTTGTGTACAAAACGAATTAAAAAACAACAAAAAAATTACTATTTAGAATTTCTTGCAAAGAATAATACGGTTAAATAACACAAGCAAACGGAACGAAGAAACGGATTGGACTTATACATCAATCGTCTTGATATCTATAATTTGGAGCGGCGGCCCCACAAAATACGTTGGTGTTGTGGAAGAGCCCAAACACACACATACAACCACATACACATCCACAGAGAGCCAAAGGAAAGAATTTGAAATTCTAAAAGAAACTTGAGCAAAATTTTACTTTAATTTAACAACAAACACAGAATATAGTTGAAAAAGAATTCGTAACCGTGGCCATCATTATTAACAACGTCGGCGTTTGTGGGGAGCAGCAGCCGCCAGCAGCAGCAGCAGAAACAACAAAAGCAACAACAGCAGTAACAAAAGTAGCAGCAGCAGCAGCCAGAAGAAAGCAACAGTCAACAGCAGGCAAAGGCAAAGGGAAACATCTTCAAAGTATTGTGACCACCGAGATCAGGATAAGCATGGAGAAAGTAGCAACCAAACAATATGAATCGTAAGTGGGCTAAAGTCAGTCTAGTAGTAGGCGTAAAGTGAAATGACAAAAAAAAAGGAACTGGGCCAATTGATCCCATTATGTTAGGTTATGTTTTCTTACAACATTTTGCTATATATATAATTAATCACTCTCCTCCCCATCCGCAATGTATGTTTCTGTATCTACTCTGGGTCGTCCTCTTCAGATTCGCGAAATAGTATATCCGCCGCCAGTTCCTCATTCTTATCACAGGCCAGATAAACCTGTAAAACCATCTCACGTTGAAACCCAAGCGAAATCAAACGCTCCACTGCAGCTAGCTCCTCCGGAGTAAGAGAAACCTGAATACTCTCAGAACCGCCGTCATCCTCAAAGCCATTCTGAATGCCATTCCGTATGGCCTCTAACGTCTCCGGATCGCTTTCGCCTATGCGTCTCAAAAGTCCCTCCAGTGCTTCAGGATGGTCACGTATCGCATCCCTGAATTGAATAAATCTGGGATCAGACAATAATTCAGCCCAGTCTGGAGACGATAAAGATGAAGACGAAGTTGTCGATGGCGTTGGTAAAGGTTGGGATGGAGGTAGTCCATTAATAAGATATTCAATCGCACGCTCTGGATGATTAAAGCTTGCTCGCAAGGCAGCCCGCACTTCCTCCTCTTCATAGCCCATAGAAACCAGTTCCCGGACACGATCCTCATTGGGTGCCTGAGAGGGTCGCCGTGGTTCCTGTTGGCTCGATTGTGCCGTTAGTGGTGGTGTTGGTGGCACTAATTCTTCTTTGACTGGAGTCTCGACTTGAACTGGTTTATTTTTACCCATCATCACTATGATTTTTCCATCCTGAATATTATATTCACTCAGTGGCTGGGTATCCTCCATAATGCGTCCGGCATAAATCAGTTGCAATTGCTCTGCAGATAGCGATATTTCTGGTATACCGGCCAAATGTTTCTTTAGTGCTAACACACTCTGCGAGACGTTCATCTCCACATTAAACGACTTTTGATCCAGAGAGCGTATTAAGAGTTTCATCTTGGAAAAATCCAAAAATTATTCCGAAATTATAGAAATTAGCGAAAATTATATACAAATGTGTATATTTGTTTAGCCCTTTTCAAATTGAATGACGACTCAAAATTTGTTTGATAATATTTTGAAATGTTTTTCAATACAACTAGATTATTTACTTGAATTCCACCCTCTTTTGACATTATTTTCGAAATTCCATTTCGATTATTTTGTAAATATTGTAGATTAAGCACGTGGCCTTTAAAGCCAGTACAGCCACAAAATCACAAACTGATATTTTTCAGTAATGTTTAGTATTTATATATTCTACAAGAAGCATGATTATGCTAAGATACAAAAACAGATTTAATTAGATTTTATTTTATAAACCATTGAAATCGAACCCTTGACTAACTAATCAAAACGATTTTCATTCGTGTTTCGTGTTATGCCTTCACGTTGCAGGAAAATTTGGCCAGATCTCGTCGACAGCGATGACAGCGATGTAGAGAACGACATAGATGTGGACAAACTGCCACCGCTGGAGGTTGGACCCAATGAGAATCGCCTGCAGCACACATACTGTCTGTGGTTCTCGCGCAAGGGTACACAGAGAGCAGCCACGGATTACAGCAAATCCCTGCATGTGGTGGGACGATGTGCCAGTGTCCAGCAATGGTGGTCCCTCTATTCTCATCTCATAAGGCCAACGTCATTGAAACCGTATAGAGAGTTGAGTCTCTTTAAACAGGGAATCAAGCCAATGTGGGAGGATCCGGCGAATAGTAAGGGAGGCCAATGGGTAATACGTTTGCGTAAGAACAAAATTGAACGAGCCTGGGAGAATGTTTGCATGGCCATGCTCGGCGAGCAATTTTTGGTTGGTGATGAAATATGCGGAATAGTGCTGCAGACAAAGTATCCGGTAAGTGAAGAAGCACAAAATGTTTAATTACCCATCTATATATAGAAATGTCTAAAGTTTTTATAAAAATTTGTTTGGAAACCAAGCGAAATGTCGATTTCAAACTAACGCGCGCGTATGCTTTCGTTGTGCCAGTGTTGAAAAGTGCTCGCATGTGGGCAATCCAGTGCTATTAAATATATCGCTTTTCGGTTGTCAATTGTTGTGTACCGGTCGAGTTCCATTCATAATAAAACCAGGCCCAACCCCTGGCTTACTTTTTTGCAGCCCTGATTAACGAATGGGTTCCACAAACAAAATGCATATATTACACTGTTGCTGTTGTTGTTGATATGTTGGTATTTTTTAGTACATTTTTTTTTGGGATGCGTTATGTGGTATTTTTCCAGTATGCGATTCACTAAAAAGTGAAAACAAGAAAATGCCAAACAAAAGAGACGAGACGAAAAATAACTAAGATAAACGAATAACAAAAATTATATGGCCGCGGTTGAGTAAATATGCAATTAAAGCAAACATTTTGCGCCAACTAAAACTAGAAAGTGAATGTGCGCTAACCAAAGTAATGGAAAATTGTGAAAATTCCAACACATGTGCCGGCGAAAAGCCAGAAATACGATAACAAAGCGTAGTTGTAAAATAAACGCAGAGAGAGAGACAGCGCCAGCGCACTGGCAATTCATTCCACATACATATACGCGCACCCACACACACCAGCAAAAACTTGGCAGTCTTGTTTCGAATTCCTTGTATCAGATTGACGAGAGCCAGCAACGCGTCGAGTGTGTGTTTTCGCCGTCAAGCGCGTAAAAACAATAGGCAACAAGAAGAAAATATTAAAAAAAAAAAAAAAAAAAGTAGTGACACCCCGCGCGACACCCATCTCATTCGCTGTATGAGAGCGAGGGAGTGAGAAAGAGTGAACGACAAACAACGAACAGCATAAAAACGCGCCGAGTAAAAGAGAGAAGGAACGAAAACGCCCACCGTAACGCGCCTGCCCTTCGTCTACGACCGCCCCACATCCATACCCACCCTCGCTCAACTCCCCCCGCGTGACCATTCGGAGAAAAAACGTCACATCTTGGTGGCAAGAAGAAGCAGAACAACCGAACGCAGAAGAAGAAGAGCAGCAAAGTCACTAGTAAAATTGGAGCTTTGCGCAGAAATCGATTTTTTTTTTTGGGCAATTTAAGCGATTTGGTTGGGGGCTACGCCACCCATAGACGCCCCCTTGAAGCACGCGTTTGATATTTAGATAGCCGAAAACCGTTCGCAACGTGTTCCACATGCAAATGCATTTTCATCGACTGTGACGACACGATCACCCACCCCCCTTGCCCTCGCTCCCGCATTACTCCACATGCAATCAATGGCATTCAAAAATAAAAATATATTAATAAATATATAATTACCGACCGAATTCAAATATGAAACAAGTGTTATAAAACCAAACAAAAAATCTAGCAAAAAGTTTATAAATTAAAAAGAAAAAAACATTTATTCTGTGTCATCTCTGAAATTTGTTAATAATCAAAATACACAAAATAAAGAAAAAAAAATCTTGAGTGAGTCACGTTAATTTGGCATTGTTGTTACTGCTGCTGCCGCCGCCGCCGATGCTGGCCCACTCATAATCTCTCGCGCACTCACTCACACTCATTGTGAGTTTTAGCTGTTGCGAGCGCGAAAAGCGAAACATAAAAGAAATCGAAATAAACATAACATAACAATATATTAAGTAAAAGAAGAAAAAAAGCACAGCCAAAAGTGGAAGTGAAGTAAAAGTGTATATACTGAAAAGAGGCGAATAATAATAAATAAACGGCGGAAAATTAAGAAATCAACAAAAACAAAAAGCCACGAAAAATCAATAATATAAAAAACAAAAAAGAAAAAGTCTCAAGACTTTTGGTGAACACAAGATTCAGTGGAGAAAAGTGCAAAACGGCGGTTATAAAGAAAAACCAGCTAACTGTTAATCACAGCGCTTCAAAAAAAAAAACAAAAAGCTTACATAAAGAGCTTTTTTTGAAGCGGTAAACGGAAAATCCAAACTAAATTCGTCAATAGACACACAACATTTTTTAAATCAACTTAAAAATGACTAAAGACAGATTAGCCGCCTTGCATGCCGCCCAATCGGATGACGAGGAATCCGAGGATGTGGCCGTCAATGTTGATGGCCATGATTCCTACATGGATGACTTCTTTGCCCAGGTCGAGGAGATACGGGGCATGATTGACAAGGTTCAGGATAATGTCGAGGAGGTGAAGAAGAAGCATTCGGCCATTTTATCGGCACCACAAACCGATGAGAAGACCAAGCAAGAGCTTGAGGATCTAATGGCCGATATTAAGAAAAACGCGAATCGTGTCCGTGGAAAACTTAAGGGCATCGAACAGAATATCGAACAGGAGGAGCAACAGAATAAATCATCGGCCGATTTGCGTATACGAAAAACTCAACATTCGACCTTATCGCGTAAATTTGTTGAAGTTATGACCGAATATAATCGCACTCAGACCGATTATCGAGAGCGCTGCAAGGGAAGAATACAGCGTCAATTGGAGATAACGGGTCGTCCGACCAACGATGATGAGCTCGAGAAAATGTTGGAGGAGGGAAATCCATCAGTATTTACCCAGGGCATCATTATGGAAACGCAGCAGGCGAAACAAACGTTAGCCGATATCGAGGCGCGGCATCAGGACATTATGAAATTGGAAACATCGATCAAGGAGCTGCACGATATGTTCATGGATATGGCCATGTTGGTGGAGTCGCAGGGCGAAATGATTGATCGCATTGAATATCATGTGGAGCATGCTATGGACTATGTGCAGACAGCAACTCAGGACACAAAGAAGGCGCTCAAATATCAGAGTAAAGCGCGCCGAAAGAAGATCATGATACTGATATGCTTGACTGTGTTGGGTATCTTAGCGGCTGCATATGTTAGCAGTTATTTCATGTAAATTGATGCAATTACTTAACACACTACACACACACACATATACACCTACAACACTCATACAACATACAACACACTTACCAATGTCTATTTAGGATGTTGCGCAAACCCACCCAAAAGATACAGAGAGAAAGAGAGAGAGAGAGAAATAAAGAGAGAAAAATTAAAAAGATTAACAAAAATTACAATGTAACTGTAAGCGGGGCTTAATTGCCACGCCCAACTTACCAGTGAACGCCCCCGTCAACACATACCCACACAAACACACACTACTTACATGCATAGATATATAGAAACTATAGCTAATTTTTATTATTTAAATAATTAAATAACAACAAAACAAAAGGATGAAATTAAGCGTCTCGAGAGTCTCAGAGTCTAGCTACACACACACACACACACACAGACAGACAGAAGCTTAACTAACTTGAAAACTAAACAGTAAATATATTTATATAGCCAACTACTCTGATATACACGATATATAAACAAATTGCTAATTCAAATATATATATAAGTATATATAAAAAATGTATTTATGAGGTGGAAATAATCAGAAGTAATTGCAAAAAAGAGACATGAAATTTTATTGATTATTGTTATAATGCGAAGCAAAAATGAACAAAACAAAAGCAACAAATTGAGTCAAATGCAAAAAAAAAAAAAACTAAAAAACAACTAACACACACTCTCACACAAACACACATAAACACTTGAAATGCAATTAAAAAACAAGTTTTTTGTAGTTTATCTATTTGCTTTTGCTAGAAATTCAATTTAACAAATCAACAAAAAAAAAAAAAGGAAAAACGTAAAACAAAAAGAAAAACGATATCAATTATTTGAATTGTTTCCTTTTAAAATGCATTTAGTTTTCAGTTTTATTTTATGTCACAACAACAGCAAATTGTTTGTAACTGAAGAAGAACAAAGCAAGTAAACACTCTAGTTAACTTTTCAAATATTCAATAATTTAGCTACTTCATACTAAATTCAGAGAAAAAAAAAAAAACATTTACATCCATGGTTATTGATCGAAGTTCCTATACCCTTACAAATTCGTCATTTTATTAAAACTTTGCGTCTTGATTTATTTAGCCAAATGTATGAACTCGCTTTTGGAAGGGTATAAAAAAGTCAAGTTTGAGGAAGTCTCGATAACTGCTTATTTTTTGCTATCTGTTTATTATAGTTTATATATAAAGCAAACAATCTCACAGACACACACACACACACATAGAAGCAAACAAGCGAATGCCAACAGCCTCAAATTATTCGTTAAACTGTTAAACATTCGTTTTATAGTTGATTATTCAGTTTCTGATTGCGCAAATAACATTTTTTTTTGATTTGGTGGTTATTTCCTCTGAAACTCGTTCAGTTGATTTATTTACTTTTTGTTTTTCTTTTAGTAATTTTATCACAGAATCTCTTTAAAACAAAATCACACTTCATGCTTGCACTCGCATATTACACTCACACACACACTAACAATTTTTCCTTTTGGTTTTACTTTATTTTTATTAACATGCTTTATTTATCTTTTTTTCTTTCCCTAAAATACAAAAAACTTTCCCATCAATCTGAACTAACACAACAACAACAACAACAATAAAATGGCATGCGAATAAATATAATTATTGAAATAAAAACACTTTAAATTTGAAAATCTCAAATATTATGTAACAAATCATCATCTATTATTATATATAAAGTATAAAAGCTAGCAAATAGCATGATATAATTTGTAATTTTGAAATGCTTTTTGCCTAATATATACATACTACATAAGTAAGAAACTGCACACCGACCCGATTCTCTGTTAAATTGGGTTTACTTCTACTACTTCACTACAACAACAACAACAAATGCCACAGCAACAACAACAATAACAAAAGTATTAAAAGTTAAAACACGTGAATTTTAAATATCTGCACCTCTGCTTGCCTCTCTCACCAATATCTCGAGAATGCTCAGCAATAAGCAACTATACAAAGAGCAAGCAATATAATATACCATTCATCGATATTATAACTTAGCAACAATCAGCACTCCAAATATAAAAAAAACACCACTACCAACAACAACAAAAACAACAACAACAGCAACAACTAAACGTTTAAAAAGTGTCATCTTCGTCTTCGTATTATGCCACTTAATCAAACTGCGAAAAGAAATGTGAAAATGAAACAAAACAGGGAAACAAAGCCCTTGAAATCAATAATAAAAATAATAATAAAAGCGACTCCGCCGCCATCATCTGGCCCCTGGAACATCATCGCGACGTTGCGGAAAACCCTTTGCAACTTTAACATCTTTACCTACATCTAAGGTGAGTAAACTTTTTTCTATAAACCATATTTGCATCTTATCTGATAAATTTCTTGTAACTGGTGCTTAAATCTTCAATAGAAAGATTGTTTAACGATTTAGAATCGATTTGATGAATGAATGAATGTCTGGCGTGACTACAATCTTAATTTAATGAGCTTAGTTAGTAATCATTTATAATTCCATCATGATCTTATTAAATGCAATTTGAGAGAAAATCATGATCTAAATAAGTAGATTATTAGTTGTGGGAGAAAGTTTAGAATATTACGCAAAATTATACTATTCAACGAGCTCACCCACATTTTATTAGCCATCAATGAGTATCACTTTTAACTATGTATTTTGTATTTGTTGTAATGACTCATTTCTTATGGGTTAGAAAATGGAAATTTTTGCACGTCGAATGTGTGAATATTATCGATTTGTGATTAGATTATTGAGCACTCTCCAAATGGAATATAGCGGGGTTACTTAAGTAAAATTCTCTAACTAAAATGATTTGTGCAAGTCAAACAAAATGTATATGTATTTCCAACAAGTAAAATATGCTCATTTTGATGTTTTGTTGTTTATCTCACACTTCAAAAACAAAAAAGCATCTTTGCTTGATTTTGATGAGATCACCATCGGTAACCGACTCATTTTTTTGTTGTGCGAAATCTTACAGTCGACAAACAAAAGTAGTAGTAGTATGTGTATGAAGTGTATAAGTAAATTAAATAAAATATCATTTGATATTTATAGATATTTGCCAGTTTCTTCGTTTAGCCGATTACTCTCATTCTCTTTCTCTCTTAATTAGATTGGAATATGGCGAGTTTCATTTGAAGTGGAGATATTTAATACCATTCTAAATATATATATATATATATGTATGTATAGTGGTTAGCCTCTTTGACCCTTAGGCGTTTGCGTGTATAGTGTATAGTAGACCGACCACAATGAAATATATTATCTACAAAGTTTTTCGTCTATTTTATGCGCGTTCATCATGTATCATTTCCCTTCAACTTCCTGTCATCAATGAGAGAGTTCCCTAATGTGACTTGAACATGCATTGTGAATATATATGTATATATGCACATATATGGGGGAGATTGTCATTGAAAAGATGGGGGGGGACGCCCTCAATTCAAATGGCAGAGAGGAACCATTGAGTCATCAGAGTCATACGGACGACCCACACTCGAATCGACCAGTCAATTCGACCATTGTACACTCATTTTGACTGCCATTTCTAAAGACAAGCTCGTGTCATTTCTATTGGGCAAAAGGCGATAAATAAACGACTGATATTTACATTATTCCTAAATTAGTTATTAAATACTTGTATTTCATTCAGTTTTTGTTGAAAGAAGTTAGAAATGGCAAATAATGAATCATAATCAACATCATTTTTATCGTGTGATAAGCCAACCCAACTCAAATGATAAGCTATCTCTATACTTTCAATGTGAGCGAGAGAGAAGAAACGAGTAATAGAAGCACTCACACATACACGGCCATGCACACAAACACACACACTCTTAAATGCAATTAATAGTTGAACTCTTGAATGACACCTGTCGCAATTTTTGCACTCACTCTCGGTCGCTCTTTCTCTCTCTCTCTCAGTCTCTTCCCTGCTTTGCACATGTTACTTTGTTTTTTCCCCAATGTCTCATAGTGCCTCCTCTTGTTGTCTGTTCTTCCCTTCTACTCCAGGCCACTTTCAAGTGCTAACAAGCGCCCCGCAGTCTCGCCTTATACCCTTTAATTTGAAAGCATTTTAGACTGGAATAATAAGCTCAAAGAGTAGAACTATAGAATTTTTAATAGGGTATCGAAGGAGTCGATTTGGCTCTTGCCCCTTTAACTCCATTGGCTGCCACACTGTGGCCGGTCCCCATATTTGCCATGCAACAGCTAACAGCGATTCATGAAACCAATTTATGCACTTTTTTTATTTTATTTTAGTTTTCTCCCGTCTCCTTTTGTTTTATTGGCAATTTTTTTGTTTTGTTATAAGAGGTAACAATCAATGAGTTTATTTATTATTTTATTTTTATCTATTCTTTTGCCATTACATTAAACTCTTTCCGATGACTCACAAATTTGCTAAGGCGACTGTTTAAAGGTTTGTCAGCGGAGTGATTTATTGCCCTCTTCTATACATGTAGAGGAGAAGGCGGAGAAAAAATGGAGAAGCGGAAAAAGAGAGACAGAGAAAGAGAGAGAACACACAGTTTTTAAAGTCTCTTCTTCACTTGTCAACAGCTCTCTGAAAAAGTCAGGTTGTAATCAAGAATCTCATATCATAGTTAGTTGTTAGTAGTAGTCGACTTGACAATTGAAAAGTTTGCTTGTATACATCGTCTCTCCTTTCCACCCATCTCCCATGTGATGTAAAAGTTTACTTTTTGCTGTCTTACCATGCAAAAATTTGCCATTCACAAAAGGAGGCGAACTACCTTCTTCCATTACTCTTTGGCTCAAACAATTTCTTCCTTTTTGCACAACTTTAAGTTAGCCAACTTTCAAGAGAATTTGCAGCACTTGCATTCACTTCATCAGAAAGTCTTCTTTAGACTTGCTAAACATCTTTTCTGCTATGTATTTCCTGGGGCATTTAATCAATTTGCCGAGCCGCAGGTAAAAAAAACCGGGGCGTGGCTAAGTCGTCGCTATATACGGCTTGCCAAAGACTTTACTGTGTTATGTGTGGGGTATTATGACATGCTTCTTTTTTGTTTTTTGCCAAAAGAAAAGAATAATTTTAAGCCAGGTTAGGTATAATATCGATTTTGCTCATCGCATTTGCCCAAAGTTAACAATTTTGTTAATTGAAAACAAATTTTGTAGCCATAACGTAGAGAAAGGAGGGTCAAACAAGGGAATTGACCCAAGGGGGCCATCGAGCTGGACAATATGCCCAACCATTTGATTGTGCGTGTGTGTGTGTGTGTGTGTGGAAGAGAAAGAGTCCAAAATTAATTTGTGAGTTTTGTGGAAAATGGATATAAATATATATATATATATATATATAAAGAAAACCAAAATTATAATTATAACGAAACTTAAATGCCCTTTTAATTTACTATACTCGGTAGTCAATTCCTTAAAATGTTGTACACATAGATTTAATTGTTAAAATTTTAAACGAGTGAGTACATTTTTTTAAACCTTGTAACTAGCTTTACATGAATTTTAGTAAGTCTTTAACTGAGAGTAGTGTATATGAGCATGTATATTAAAAAAGAGAACACATGTTGACCTTTTTTCCATTCAGTTTTTGTTTTTTCTCTTTGTCGGCCAGTTCATTCGCCTACAGCCAGCCAGCCCAGCCCAGCCTGGTCTGATATCTATATCGAGAAACCCTCATTTATCCCTTTTCGCCAAATTATATGTGTATTTAATATTGCTGCAAAAGCAACTACCACAAGAGCGGAGCATAGGCGCAGTCAGCGATGGAATATCATGAATTGAATATGAAAGAGCCTAAGGGGAGTTATACGACGGGCACCCATGTCGTTGGACAACGAAATGAGTTTTTGGTTGCCCTGTAAACGTGTACGTGTTGGCCTGGGCGGGGTTCCTATTTAAAATAACAACGAAAAAGCAGTTGCAAAAGAAATGGGCGATAAATGGTAGGGGTGGTCATGAAAGGATTGTGTTTTTTTTTAGTCAGAGAGAATTACTTTTCTGCCCCATTCAAAGTGAATACGAATTGTTGCTTATTTGTTTACTAGTTTTCTTTTCTTTTCGTATTTATTTACTAGCTTTTTTTCATTGCCTTGTTTGGTATTTTGCACCTTTGTCTATTTGTATTTTTTTAGCGCCCTCTCGCACCATTTTTTGCATAAACTTTTTGTCTAATTAAAGCAAGGCGCAAATTGTTCTCACATACACTTTGGTAACAAACTTTTGGCGGCTCTCTCTTGCCCTATTTGGGGGCTAAAGTGAAGAAAAAACGCTGAGTAATTGCACTCAGTCGTGGTGAGGGAACCACACGAGACCGAGACTGGAAGAAGGAGAGGGAGAAGGGCAAGACAAAAAGAAGAAAAATATTAATTGAGGATGTTTGACTAGCACAGAAGCAAGCAGGAGCAACAGATTTTGTTTTATATGTCAATAGTAGTCGTACATATAGCAGGCTAAGAAAAGTGTCAACTTGCTGTGCTCAAGGCAACAGAAAACGGCCTTCATAAGAGCTACCAACAAGACACAGGACTATGAAATGGGCTTGACATGTTTAACTGTCTCTTGATCTTAATTTCTCTCTTTTTATGCTGCGCCTTTATGCCCTGGCAGAACGGATGATGTCGAGAATGATGTCGAGAAGCCAAAAAAAAGGTGAACAAAATACTGTTGCATACCTTGAGGCGCCACCCATGTATTTTACCTTTTCCATAAAAGTGCAACATGAAAAAATTCTGAGAAATGACGTCTAAAGTTAGTTAAACCAGATAGAAGCTTTCTATTTTTGAATGAAAAATGCATTTTTTTTACAATTTCTCTCTCTACTCTTGTTACATTTTGAACTTTTGCACAGCAGGATAGCTGTCATCCACCCAGGATAAGTCAAAGCAATAGTGTAGTTTATGGCTGCCTTGATGTCAGATGGGTGGGGGAGGAAGCGTGATGGCGCTGATTCAATTGCTGGCATAACCTCTTTGCGAGAAAAGGAAACTAAGAGCCGTCAGCTCTTGAAAGAGGAAAATGAGTGTGACATGTTGACAAAAAACTGGATTTTTCTTCTTTTTTTTTTGTAGAATTTAAGATATTAATTTCTTAGCCAATGCATTTGCAGTTTCGATTTATTGAATTTTGTGCCTTGAAGTGTATTGCCAGTCTCTCATTTCCAATTTGAATTGCAGTTATTGCCAATGTCTGTCATATTCGTTTACTCACTCTGCTGTATACTGTGTCCTCCTCATACACTTTACTGCTGACAAAGAAAATAAAATAAAATTGCAATGAAATGAGCCCCAAGGCATTGCATAATATAATCAAAATGCAGATTGCTTGCTTTTATATTGTGGCAAGAGCATCCTGCAGCTGTTAATGGCACCATTGTGTTGTCTCCTTGTTCTCTCTCTCTCTCTCTCTGGGACACACTCTCTCTCCTTCTGAATCCTCACACCCCCAAAGATCTGAATTATAATTAAACTTGAAAATCTCCCAGTAGATGGCCTTGAAGCCATCAGAAAAAACCCATAAAAAAAAAACAAATACAGATGAGTAAACCAAGTTAAACAGAGAGGGGAGGAGGACAGATTTATGGAAAGTATAATGCTAAAAGTAATTAAAATACATATTAAATGAAGGCAAATGAAACAATTGTTTGTGTGGTCAAAGTTTATTAAAGCTTTTTGCATTATTTAGTTTCCTTTAAAGCATTAAGATATAGGAGTAGATTAGGTGCCTCATTCTGGAAAGATTTTTAAGAAAACAAGAGATTTACATACATACATATGTATAAACTTAATTATGGCCTGAAAATTTCTGGTTTTAATGATAAGCACATTAAGTGCTTAACAAGCTCCTGCTTTCTCCAGTTATGTTGCAGATTCAAGACCCAAGTACAAGCGTACATTACGTATACGCCTCATTATCCAACCACAAGGATGAGCTAAAATATAACCACTTTTCTGTTAGTATTTTCTTTTTACTTGGCCTTTTTTTTTTTTTTTTTACTTTTTCAATGTTAAAGCTATATGTATTTTTGATGTTTTTTAAGTTTTGTGCGTCTTTTTATGTTGCTTGCTTGGGTAATTTGTCCAGTTTGTTTCCTGTGGGCGTGGCTTTTGTGGGACATGCCTGTGCTTACTTCCTTCCTGTTTGTTTTGTTGCCCCCCTTTTTTATATTTTGTTGGTTTTTTGTTATTTATGTGTGTGTGAGTGTGTGTACGTTAAATAAAAAAGAACAAAATCGTTTGTTCGGCGCGTGGGATTAAGTAGTGGAAATGGAGTAAAATGGAGTGGTCGGCGGAAGGACAAAGAGGTAGAGGTGAGGTCAACATGATGATGTACGTTGGCATCAGCTTGTTTAGAGTCAAGTGAGGACATAAAATCAGAAAGTTTTTTTTTTATTTCGGCTTACGTCATGTTTTATTGTTGCTCCATGGAACCACCATCCAAGTTGTGAAGGCATTAAAGGATTTGGCCTGCCAAAATATTATTGTCATGTTGTAAAATTCATTGAGGAATGTGTGACACACATGCTCAGCAGGCTTCTAGGGTATACACTCCTCTACCACTCGGTCACAATGTCAAAGAGAACATACAAAAGGCAACACACAAATAACGAAAGATGCCCAAAGTGAGAAAAATAAGTCACACACACGCACACGGAAACATTGTTCCGAGATTAAAATCAACAAAACATCGGACCTTTGGATACCCTGTGTTGTAAAGTAAACTTGTTTTTAAAACAAACCTATTTCTCTCAGAGATTAATATCCACATTGAATATGTTCCAAAATTATCCAAAGATTATAAGAGTATAGATCTTTCTTAAATTGAAATTATTAAGCCTTTGAAATTGAAATTTTAATGAGCATGTCCTATTTGTTGTGTTTTGGATGACATTCGGCATTATATACATATATATTTTTATATGTATATACAATTCTAAATTGCTCTTACAGGGTATACAAATGAAATCCACATGCGCCTAGTTTCCCCATTAAGGTTGGCCTTCTTCACTCGGTATGTGTTTTGGTGCTCTCTCCTTGCATTGTATCTCATTCACTCTCTCTCACTCTCTGCTGATTTTTGTTTTACTGTTCAGCAATATATGTGGGTTAGGAGGAGGAGGAGGGAGGCAGCGGCAACTAATCCATTTCGCTTGCTATTTTTAACAGAAACGTAAGCGGCGATAACCAGAGAGTCCCATGGGGCCAAGTAGCAGGCAACAACGGTAACAACAACAAGAGCAAGCAGAAGCCGCGCAGCTGTGGCAAATCAAAAGCCGCACTCACACATACACACACATGGATACGTATATGTACATATACATATATACGTATAGGCGGCAGCCCCTTACGTTAGGCAATGGTTTTGCTCGCTGCGCAAGCTGTTGAGAGTTTGTCAGTTCTCTCATTCTAAGCGACTCTCTCTCTCAATGCCTTTCTCTCTCTTTTTATCTCAATCGGTGTTTCACACCCTCGCTCTCTTTCTTTTATTGTTCGGCTAAGCATTTTGGTTGCGAGTTTTCGAATTGTCATTGGCTTTGTTGCGGCTTGTTGTTGTTTTTGTTCGTTTTTGTGTGTTTTGTGTGCTACTGTGTTAATTTCCACACGGTATACAGACACACACACACACACACGCACACTTGAAATGAAGCCGGTTCTTTCACAGAAACAAAAGAGGAGCCTAAGCCAAATGAGAGCACGGCAAAAGGGCGGGCAGGAAGAAACAAAAAAAAAACTCCGCACGCAAAACAACTTTTGTTGTCCTCCTGCCTGTTTTTGTCCCCATGAATCCATAAAGTGACCTAGCCAAACCATCCGCCATTTTACCTCCTCTCTGTGGCTTCTTTCCATTTTCTCCATTTTTTTTCTTTCTTCTTTTTGTTCCTTTTCTGTTTGCGTTACCCACATCCTGTCGTGTTGGGTTGCTGCTTGTTGTGTGTGTGTGTGAGCCTTTTGTGTGTTTGCATTTTGGTTACACTTTTTTCCCCCCTATTTGTTCTCCTTTTTTTCTACGTTTTGCTATTGCCGTTTTGACAGTTGTTTGTGGCGGCTATACACGTTTAGCGCGAAAGAGTGAGAGTATGGATATTTTTAATCGACAAACAAAAAAAAGAAGGGCAGTTTCCCACTGGTTGAAATTTAGAAATATATTTCGATTACTTGAGAATTTGCTGACTAGACCCTTACTAGTAAATATGGTTCAGATATTCCCATCTTATTCTAAAGTGTTACATTATTATTTTCTTTTCATAGATTTCAACTTGTTATAGATCCATTGATTTGTAATCTCTCACCTCAATACCTTAATACCATAGTATTTTATGCTTTCTCCAAAATCTCTTAATTCCGTTTACATTCAAGTATATAACCTGATTGTCATTTGGCAGTAAATCGCATTATTTGCTCCTCGAGTCTTTGCACTAATGCGGCTTCACCCAGTTGTTGTTCCTCTTCGTTGGTCGATTTTACCGTCATTTATCCCCAAATAACATTGCTTGAAGAGCAGAACCCAGCCGAACACTTGCTTATCGCTTGGGGCATATCATTTAATTTCAACATTATTTGTCATATATACTTAAGCTAAAAGGGGAGGAGCGGGCGTAGTGGAAGGCAGGCAGCCAGCAGAAGGAGCGGTAGTAGCAACTAATCTGCAATCTTTCCCTTTTTGGGGTAGGCACAAAATAAAATGTGCTATTAATTAGTTTTTCCCACATTGTTGTTGCCTGAGTTTCTGTTGTCCTTCTTGCTCTGGCTGGCAAAAGGCCTGAGGATAGATAAAACTGCCGCACACACGAAAAATCTAGGAGAGTTTGCAGAGAAAGGGAGGGAGAGACAGCGAGCGAGAAAGCAGGAGAATAAAAAAGAAATATATATAGAGAGAGATGGAGTGCGAGAGGGGGCGGACAGAGAGAGAGAGAGACCTACCCACCAAACAACTAACTAACTGGCTACGTTTCCTCTATCCCTCCGTTTCCCTTCCCTTTATTGTCTCTGGCTCAGAATCATGACGGAAATTTTTGTACCACTTTTCCGTCGCGTCATTTTTGCTATCTGTGTTCATGACTTGTAATTATTTTTGCGATTGTTGTTGTTGTTGTCGCTCGCTATTGGTCTAGATATAGCCATCCCTTTCTGTCAGGATATATATATATATTTTTTCTTGGGTCCTTTGGGCACAATTACTTTTGACACTAAATTTATTTTTATTTGCCTAGGGGGCAGGCAACCCAGTATTGGGAATTAATCATACGCCATGTGGACCCCCTTCTTATCAAATGCAAAATGTGCGTGTGCAATCGAATTCCAAAAAAAATAAAATATATGAAAATAACATTTTCTTAGGGTAGGTGAGAATATTCCAATATTTTAGGTTTATATACATAATTGAATGATGGATGGATGGATGGTTGGTTGGTTGGTTGGATAGACGGCTGACTGGAATGGCGTGTGTGGTAATATGTTAGTTTCTTTTAATAAAGGTTTGGCCTGCAAAGTTTATTGCCCCCAAATGTATGTGCTACGTTTTGCAAATACATATGTCTACTTTGTATGGTAATAGTTAGTGCTGAGACATTGTGTTGGTTCATTAAGGCCAGTTCTTTAATATTTTGCTTTGTTTATCAATTTGCATTTCCATCCGGAATGTTTAGGCCTTCTTTGCTAAATCATATTGTTAATAACATGAAGAAACAGACTTGTTTTCGCCGGCTTAAATTGATTAGCATATTAAAATTCAACACTTTTTAAATCAAGTTTTATGTTTAAACTTAACTTTTGATATTAATATAATATGTAGAACCAGTTCTTAAGTTGAACTGCTATGAGCAGCACTGCGCCTCATCAGTGATGAACGAACCGTGAAAGGTTTAGTTTAAAGGATTTACTTTACCTGTGTGCCACCTGCTCAGTTCAGTTTGTTGAACTTTAACAAGCAGAAAAAGTCTGCCCTAGCCAGGTTCGTTTTCCCATCTAACTTATTTACTTCGCCTGCCTACCATTTTAGTTCCGTTAGTCCATTTGCTGGACTGGTTTGGCCTATCCTCCATATCCTATATTCACCGCTGCCGCCGCCGCCGACGCCGTCGCTTCGAGGGCATGGGCATTCATTATAAATGAAATTCACTTGAAAACGACTTTTGAACTAACCGTCAACGTGGAACAGTCGCTTTTTGTGGCGGCCCTCGAGGAGTGGAGTCATTGTGTTGGCTTATCTCTTCGGGCTGTGTTCTGTTAATTTGCATTTATTTCAAGTTCTAGTAAACGTTGAAAAACCGCTAATGTCATTGGCCCACACCCGACAAGCTCTGTCCCCTCCCTTCTCTGTTTTCTATTCGTTTCTATCTCTAACAAAATTTTGTGTTGAATTTTGTTTTAGTTGGTTTTTCAAGGGCATATCAAATTGTTTAACGACTTTTTTTTGTGTCACCTTACACTTGTTTTTTCTTTTTTCAGCTTTGATTATGTATGTGTATGAGTGTGTGTGTGTGTGTGTGTGTGTGTCCGATGACGACATTGAAATGTTGTTTTGTTTGTTCAAGTCTTTTATGAGCTTTCTTTCTCCATGTATCAGTCAGTCAGTCGTCGTCTCTGTTCTTCCAAGTTATTGTCTGGTTATTCGCAGCTCTCAGTGGCAAATGGCTTTTAGCTGTCAGCCTGAAATGCAAATTTTACAAATGGTTTTTGGCATATAAAAAGCCAACCCCATTGGCCTTCTCTCTGTTTTCTCTCTCTCACTAGGGGCGGTTGCCATTTACCCCGAGCTGTTCTCTATCTTTATCTGTCGGTGTGGTAAATGATCACATATACTCAACTTCAAATCGCTTGATATATGAGTATATTAAGCTAAATACAGCTAAAATCCTCTGGAATCTAGAGTACTTCATTATCATAAGTAATTTTCCCACTGACTAGATGATTCAAATTTATTTATATTTCTTCTATACACTGAAGAAAATGGAAAAGTCTGAATTTAATATCACACGTAATAAGAATTTGAGAGAAGAATTTCACATTTAGCTGCAAATTTAATCAAAGTCTTTTATTATTCATACACATGGAGTTATTTATTATGTCACATAAAGTAATCAAGCCCCTGCCGCCAGGCACAAAAGTTCTTCAATTCTGTTTACGAGGTTTACTACCAAAATTTATGAAACTGTAATAATTAATAAGAAGTTTCCTTTTGATTAGCATAAATTTTGACATTGTCAATAGAATTTAATGATTATGTTTAATATGTATTCACTTCACAGTTACAGTTTCAGTTTCTCTTATGTTGAGTCTCTTTTTTTAATGAGAATCTTTCTCGCTTTCTCTCATAGCCTTTGGCTGTCAACAGAGATTTTGTTGAAGGAGAGAAACAAACTTGCTTACACACACTCACTCAGTTCACTGGCTCCCTTTTTTTTGTCCTCCTTATGTTATTACATTTATTCCGTATTTTTTTTTTCAGTTTTATATATATATATTTTTTTTTTTGGATGTCATCTTAATGGAATTGTTAATGCTAATCCCCCAATGCTGTGTTTTTGCCCCAGTTTTTGCTGGCTTTTCAACCCTCCTCCAAAAAAAAAGGCCAAAAAACAGGCCAGCAAAAAGGACAAAAAAGAAAGCAAAATTGTTTGTGTTAGTTTTCATTTCGTTGTTTGCTTAAAATTTATTCTTTACATTAATTTGCCTCGGGTCTCTTCTTCTTTCGAGAGAAGCAAATTAAATTCAACGTTGAATGAGTGCCATAAAGTTGTTGGCAAGTACCGACCGAACCAGCAGCAACCTCTTTACTGATGGCAGCGAAAACTGCAACACAACAACTTCAGAGAATGGCCTTGCCTTGTTCCAGAAGGGCCAGAAGGGGGGAGGGGGTGGGCGTTAGGCTGGGCACACACAAACGATAATGCTGCTGGCATTGGGGCTTTCCATCCACTTAAAACAGCATTTGTGCATCATTTACAATAAATGTCGGCAACTCGTCATCATCGCCATCATTAAAAGCACATTCCGCTGCTTATGGCAACGGTTTATCTGTCTCTCTGTCTGCCCGTGAAACGAAAGAAGGCGGAGGCAGATATAAGATATACTGACCAAAAACCATCGAATACACTCATTACATGGCCGTGGACCATCAGTGAACATAAAAACATTGGATATAAATTCACAAATTGTTTATATACATATGATGTCATTTCGGTTTGTCTTTTTCTTTACTGGGACTTTTTTGTTTTTACTCATTTCAGTTAATTTACTGAATGACTGCATATGTATACAATTCAGTGAATCCTTCAAAGGATGTGCATTTTCATCTCTCTCAGGCTATGTTCACAATCAACTTCCTGCTGGCTTTTTGTCTTCTTCTCTTTGTTCTCAAAAAAAAAAATTAAATTCAATCGATTTTATTAAATATTTTAATGATGTCTATTCGTGTTTGTTTTTGTATTCATATACATATAAAAGTGGATACTTATATAGTCATTTATATATTATGAAGAAGCCCAAATGGATTTAATCAAATCCAAAGTAAATCCCATATTAATTCCATACAGAAACGAATGTTACTCTTTCTATACCCTTGATATTTGGCATCATAATTCTTTGTATTAGTAATTCCATTTCAATTTAGTTGGAATATATCTTTTGTAGAGCTCAACGTGCTGATTAATATTATAGTTATTTATTTTGCCTGTAAATAACAAATATTGGTTTTTAAGCTTTTGGCTATATAACTTGTGTGACCCACTTTTAGAAAAGGGCATATTAAAAAAAAAAATAAATAAATAAAAGAACATAATTCCGCATCTGGTATTTGTATATAATTTTATTTTCCTTTTTTTTCGACTTGTTTTTTCATTTATTTTTGATGTTACTAAGCTAAATTAATAAATTAAATTGACGTGCAAACAAATTGCGAGCACTCGGCGGCGCGTTTATTGCATTTGCATTCGTTAGAAGCCTAAAGGCAAGCCGAACTCAGATGGCCAGGGAAAAGGAAGTGAGAGGTGGAGGGGGGTGGAGTGAGTTTCTTTTTTTGTCCGTACGCTTACGTCAATCATCATAATCTATTTTGTTCTTCATCTCACTGTGACTTTGACTTTGGCAATTTATTTTAATTTAAGTCAAAGTAAAAGGAAGAACAAAGAAATAAATAAAAAAAAAAACGTGGAAATTTATGTTCTATATACATTTGTGATATATAAAAATATATTTCTGGTTAAATAAAATAATCCTGACACGGGGCTTTTGATATAATAATTTTAGATAATTTCTTGACAATTACAGAACTAGGAGCTCATTTTGGCTTAAAAGCTTTAGGCCAATGAATAGTCTGAACTGTGGTTTAAGTTTTGGTTCTATGTTTTATCTCTGGATGTGTGTTTGTGCTTGATTTTCTTCCCTTCTTTCTGGAATTATCAATCCCCTCTCTCTGTCTCTTTCTCTCTCTATGTGTTTCTCTTTCTGTGTGTTTATCTATGTAGGTAATTTGTTTTTTTTTTTCGTTCTCTTCAAGGCTCTGCTCCTGCTGCTGACAACGGCACTTTTCGTATTCAAGTCGGGCAATAAAATTGTTTACCCTGCCGACCGGCCGACCCTCGGATGAGGACCCCAAAGCCTATTTTATGTTATGCTAGGCACACGCACAGAGCAACACAACACCCAAGAAACAGCAAGAAATTTCCTTAACAATTATCGCATTGCCTTTTTATAACTGCGCTACCCCCCTAGAATCTAACTAGGATGTGGCCTGCTGCTGTCCCGACCGACCCCCGACCAGCCCGACCCACTCACACTTAGGCCAAGTCATAGCTAATAATAAATTCTTGGTTTTGGCCCCGCACAAAAACAAGGAAAAAAAAAAAGAAAATTCTTCCAAAAGGCGCCGCCGCCACCGCCGTTGTGAGCTCCTTTTTATTATTGTTGCTGTTGTTGCTGACGTGTGCAGACCATAAAAATCCGACCGTAAGACCACCACGGGGGGAGAAACGTCGACCAAATGACCTTGTCTCAACACAATAGACCATTCGGTCATACGATTTCTGACAGATATTTTGACTGGCGAATTGCCTGGAGGTACCAATCCATCCGTCCCGACAGGACGAAACTCAATTTGCATTACATTTACTTTGCTTGCATAATATTTCACGTCTTTATATACTCATATGTCCTGTCCGCCGAGATCTACAAACGAAATACGCAAATTAGGGGTATGAGTGGAATGCAAAATAAAGGGGGAGACGAGGCAAGTAGGGAGTGCGGATTTTATCTGCAAATGAGTCATAGCCCAATATAAAAAGCCAAGGGACTTAAAGACCGTTTCGGGGTAGCATTTATTCTACATTTAAGGACTCACACAAATAACATAAAAGTATCCTATAACCCATGCAATAATCCATAACAATATTAAAGTGTCGAAAATATACGTATATAGGGAAATTTAAGTAACCTTTCTCATAAAACACTTATATAATATGCTTAGATGAACCACCTTAATTGAAATTATTTCTGTGAAAATCACTAGTTATTATTCTCTGCCTAATACAGCTCCTAAGAATTGATTAAAGTTTATGATATAAACTTCTGTTCATAGATTTCATAGATTATAAACTTTAATCAATCATTAGAAGATGTATTAGACAGGGTATAACTAGCAAACTTAATCAACTTTGTTACTAATTTTATAGTCATTACTATCGGCGTTTTGGATAAAATTTACTAGCCAGGTTAAACACATGTGAAATATCTGTTTATTAGAAGGCCAACAAGGACAGATTTGGGAATAGCTTAAATCTTCGTGCAGGATATACATGAGTCGACATGACGACAGAGTTAGATTTCCATTTTGTTTCTCTTGGAATTTTTTTTTGTTTTATTGGTCCATACAAAATTTGATTAGGTGCCATCAATCGTTGCGTTTCTGTTTTAATGAAGCAGTTGCCATTGAAGCCTTTGTTATCCCCCGTTCCAAATATTTGGGACCAGCGAATGCTTGATTGGGTAAAACTGAGCCGAGCTTCTTCAACTGACCGACCGACCCATTCAAAGGACAATAAAATTCTGGACTTGACCCATCGTAAATCTCTCTGCGGGATACACAAAACAGAAAAAAAGGAGGGAAAGAAGTGATTGGTATAAATTTTGTGCCTTTTGCGCTTCACTGCTTCAAACGCTAAGGACTAAAAATGGCAAAAACAAAAAAAAAAATGAAGAAGAAAAGCGTAACAATTTTTTTGTTTTCCATTCTTAAAACAAATGCCAAAACAGAAGCCTGACCTTTGACTTAGGGCGTTTACAATGTTTTCGTGTGTGTGTGTGTGTGTGTGTGTGTGTGTATTTAAGGTGACCCAGGAACTCCAAGTTCACCTCGAAGGTTCGCTTAAAGGCACTTGTAACTTTTTACACATAAATTAACTGTCAAAAAGAACAGCATCCTGGTCGGGACATCCTGGCATCCGCCAGGAATTCCCTTGTAAATTTGTCTTGTAATTACATTGCCTAACGCCACCGTTTTTCTTTATTTTCGTTTCTATACTCGCTTGTTGTTGTTGGTTTTTTGTTGTTGTCGTTTTTGTTTTTCCTTTAATTACAACCATAATTAATCATCAAAAAATCATCCTAGTGAAATTCTTTTCACTTTATACACTTTGCACATACAATTTAATTGGTTTTTGCCACAAAAATTAAACCGTTTAAAGAGAGGGCCCATAACTTTATTATTCACACTGAACGGATTTGCATATGCAAACCGATTGTCCTTAATTTGATTATTGATGCAACTGAAAGGGTTTTTCTCATGTAAAACGGAAATATCTATGTGTGTGTGTGAAATTGTGAAATTCAATAATCTGATTTCTAATTGAAAACATTTCGATGAGATTAGTTCCGTTCGATTTAGTGACTATAATCAATACATAATGACTTAATTCTCGCCGACAACGAACTAATTCACTGTGTGTGTGTGTGTGGACTTCCATTGATTACAATTTAAATAAGTTTATCGCGATATAATTATTCATCCATTTGCCATTTTAATTGAAAATGTATTTTAAAAAAAAGTAAACCCTCTTTCTTTCATCTCGAATATAAATTGCATAAAACAGTGTTGAAATAGGACGATGCTACTTAGTAAATTTAAGTTCTTTATATACATATTAATCAAATAATAATTAAATCTGCTCTTAAAAATGTAGAAGATGTCGATAAAACTGATTCATTACCAATTTATAAATTCATTAAATGCAAATCAAAATCTCTGACAGTCATTTTGATGTTTTCTGATAATGGCTTCGAATGCAAAAAAAAAGGAAACATTATAGATACAAAAACAATATATTTTTCAGTTTCTTACTATCCTTTTGCTGCCCTCTTTCAGTTGGATTTTAAAGCTTTTTAATGGTTTTTAGTATGCATTTTGATTATTCAATTTAATTTAATGAAAATTGGATCAATAACATTCAAACTAAGCACTCCTGATTCTGAGAAATACATTAAAGTTAAATCTTCCAATTAGTTAGTAAGTCATATCCCCAAGAATTGGATAGATTTCAAGAGACTCTTGTTGTAATAATAAATCGTTTTTATTTATATAGGGCATGTTCTAGCTGGCAAACATCATTCATCCACATGGTTAATGCCATTCATATGTATGTATGTATGTATGTGAGTGTGTGTGTGTGTGGTCCTGTTTGTGACAGCTTGCCTAATCCCACCTCTTGTATACATTATCGTTGACCTCGTCCTGCAATCGCTTTTCACTATGCAATTAGGATATGCGTCAGCTTGTCTATGGGCGTGGCACTACTGCAGCACTCAATATGCACACAAACAAGCTAAATATATATAACACTCATATATACTATATATAGTATATACTTACTTATTCACAAGGATATACTCACATATATTTCAAGTTGTTTGCTAATTAGCAACAGTTTGCAACAATTTCGCAAATTTCGGTAAGGTAAAGGGAGAGTGAGAAAGAGAAAAAAAAGAAGGCCAAACTTGGAGCCATTATGAAAAGTGTTTTCGGTTTTGCCATCGCAAATCCCCCTACACCTACACCAATCCGTAAACCCTCCACCCAACATCCTCTTTCTGACATCAAGTTAATGAATAGTCATAAATTTGTGGGACTCTTTGCTCCCTTTACATCATTTACATTGGAGGCGCTTTGCTTAATGTCTGCTCAATTTATTGGCAATTTCTTTTCTTCATACACACACACACATTAAGATATATCACTGCCACGCCCCACTACCAAGTACCTACCTACCAACCGTTCTCGAAGAAAGCCTGAATTTCTGTTTGTTGAAATTTGTCATATCAGCTTTTTGGCAGTTGTTTTTCCCTTATTTTTTTTTTGCCTCCAAACTTTGATTTATGCCTAAACATTTCTGTGCCGCCTCCTTTTCTATTTATTCGCAGAGTAACTTATCAGGCAATTTAAAACTTGGACAAGTAAATTTGTTTTTTTTTGCCATTTTTCTTTGGCTTGTCGGGAGCAACTGATAAGTTTGATAAGACTCTGTAGCTTGATTAAATTGAAATAGTTAAGTAGGTATAACAAAATTGATTTACGTTACTGTCCAAAATAGTTATTCCGCTGGAATGAATGAATTCTTACTAAAGCAAATCGAAATGCTACTAGTCGAGGTCGATTTAAGCTTATCTCTTATTATTCACAGGTCAAGAAAACTTAATCTCAAGCTAATTTAACAAACGTAAACGTAATCTGAGAAGGTCAATTACAATTGCCGACATGTAATTAATATTTTCATTGATTGGATGGATCAGTGTAAGGGCGTTAAGATTAAAATAAATAAATTAAAGCCATTTAAAACTAGCAATCAATTCCAATATGTCTTTATCTTAAAGCATCTCACAACTTTAGTGAGAAAATTCTTTATAATATAAATAATTTAATATCAAACAGAGTGCATCTATTCATTTGGAACACATTGTATAGTATAAATATTTTATAATCGAGAATACTTTGCATAAATAGAAATGTTATAGCAAAAACTTTTGCAACAGAAACTCTGCCGGATATTATCAGCCCAGACACGTATACACATTTTTGTTTGTATGCATTTTTGGCCTAACCCGAGAAATGTTTTATCCAGCAGGCCGAAACAAAATTTGGTTGCATTTTTCATAAAGCAAAAAAACAAACTGAAACCCAAAGCCAGAAATAGAAATCTCTGATGGATATACATCCCACAGCTAAAAGAGAGAAAGATAGAGAGAGAGAGATAAAAAAAGTAGTTTATTGCCAAAAAAAAAAAAAAAGGAGAAAAGTTTGTTTTTGTGGTTGCTTTAATACTCCTTGCACTTGTCTGTTTAGAAGTATGTGTGTGTGTGTGTGTGAGTATTTTACTTTCCATTTATATACGTGTGTCCATTTGTCAGTAATTAATTTTGAGTGAAAAACTTGGCTCACGATTGACTTGGCTTGCTCATTAATTTCCACCAGCTGTTTATGACTTTCAAGCACGTCAACAGAAGCTTGAAAATCAATTAATAATCGGTTGTCAAAGAGCAGAGAAAAGCAACACTGTGCAACATGTGACAAACAGGATGACGGCCGGCAGGCAGCTGGGATACATCCTCATCATCTTAACTTGGTTGTTTCCTCTGCTCAGATTCAAGTCTTTTTTTTGTTTTGGCTTGTTAAAATTTGATTAGGCAAATGAGAAATGACTAAAAACCCGATGAAAGGATACTTGCATTTGATTATGTGTTCGTTGTGTGTGTGTGTGTGTGTGGGAGGGAAATTAAGATGCAAGTCAGCTTTCCGTATTTCTGTGTTTGTGTGCAAAGCATACATATGTATGTACATATGTCTTACTGTAGTCCAAAAAGGTGTCTAATCAGAAACCACAATTGCATACAAATGAGAATTGCATTCGAGTCAATATGTTATTATCCAGTTATCCAATCGATATGTTGCTTGGTTTCCTTCTGCCATACGTCTCCCCTTTTTTTGGTACATAAAAAGAAAATGCAGCTGCCAAAATGTAATGCAATCTTGTTAAATTTCTTAGTTCCTTTCTCTCTTCTGACAATGGGCCAAGAGAAATTCAATTGAGAGACAGCGACACTCATGGTTCGACTGGCCATCCACCCACTCGAAATAATCAATATGTGTATGTGTATGTGTACTGTGTATAGGGATTCGTAGTAGCTGCTGCTGTTGCTGCATTTTCTGCTTGTCGGGGCATAATTATTTTCATTGTCGTTTTGCCACATCGAGTTGACTGCATTGCATTCCATTCCGTTCTCAGAGCAGAGCGAAGCCTTGACTGTTTTCCAAAAAAAAAGAGAAAAAATTGTTACTGCAATGACAGCTGTCCTTGCCCGACCACATGTGTATGCGTATGTGGTGGTTGTTGTCCTTGCATAAGGTTGCAATTCCTGCGTGACATTCACATGTGTAACATACATAGTTTTCGTATAATTTATACGTTTCCCTCCCAGCAGAGAAGGGAGGGGATATAAACTTTTTTAACTACATACCAAAAAAGGTCACAGCAAACCAGGAAACATTTCGTTATTATTTCTCCTCTCAGAATTCTAATTATTCATTTAAACTTTCAACAACAAAAATATGGAATTAGTGACTTTGAAGAAAACTTGTGGCATTCATTGTCAACTTGGTTGCTCTTCATCTTATAAAGTTTCATGGTAAAAGGAAGCCTCTTATTATTGACAAAAAAATAAGAAATAACCTCATGAATAGCTGATTTTTGCTAATGTTGTGGTTGTTCTTGTTATTGTTGTTGCTGTTATTGCTGTCACTTGCCGAATATTAGAATGTGTATAGAGGGTACTATAAAAAATTCATTAAATAAATAACACTGCTAATTTGTATAATAATTTATATTTATGAGCCATCTGCAAATTTCCGCCAAACAATTTGCGTGAGTTTCCCCTGCCCCTGCCTTGACTCATCCTCCTCCTCCTCCTCCATACTATTGCCATAATGCTTCGGGCCGAAGATTGTTGCTTTTTGGGTTGAAAAGAAAATGCGAGCAGCCTCGGGCTAGAGGCCGAGCCTCTCTTTTAGCCTAGTAGCAATGTAAACTCGTATCTAAATGGCGCCCATAAGTAGGCAACATGTACTTATACATGCATACTCCTCTCTGTGGAATATCAAACATGTGCATTTTTTTTCTTTCTTCTTTTTTTTTTTGAAGACACCCACAGTTTTCAATTTGCTGTTCCTTCATCCTCTGTGTGTGTGTGTGTGTGTGTGTGTGTATATATGTATCTATATTCTCCACTCTCACTCCCTACGTCTTTCATTCCTTAAATGGCAGCCATTTACTTTCCGTTTCCGTTACATTCTGCTCACGACTTTTGTTGATAAGATATTACGGATATCGGGTGCACAGAAAGAAAGAGGGAGGGTGAGAAAGAGTCGAATCGAGTCGTCAGGGTTTCCATCTTTGACTTGTTCTTTCTTCTTCGTGCTTATATACACATGTATGTAAGCTCTGTCTCTGTGTGTCGATGCCGCCGCCTCTCATGTAATATGATTCTCTTTTGCCATCATCGCTTTTTAGTGCAAATATGGGTTAATGCGACTTTTATGTCATTTATGTTGCTGTTGAATTTTCACCAATGTGAATGGGAAATATATGTTAAGCTCGAGGTTCGTGGGTTTCCAATTTCAAATAAAGTTACAACTTGCCGATTTCCCATTCCTCTATTAGATTTTGACACCAAAGTTAAAGCATTGGGGCGTAAAGTTATTAAGTTAAGAGACAGAATACATATCATCAATCTATTTATCAACCCATCAAAAGCAAAGTCATGCCTTTATCTGTCATGTAAAACAGTTGCAAAGCAATAAACTCTGCTTAAACTGAACTGAACTCTGGTGCCTGAGCTTCTCTGACATTTACATATCAGTTATGTGGTAGCATCATCCACTTAACCAGCACTTGGCCAACAGGCCGCCACCCCCCAGTTGAACACGGCAAATTCCTGACATTAGAATGTGCAACACAACCGCATACCGAATCAAATATCAAGGACACACACGCACACTCACGCGCACGCACACACACGCAAACATATGCACTTAAAATCACAGCAGGAGGAGGATGACTGCAAAAGGTAATCATTCCAATTATATGAAATTATAGTTGGAAAAGAAAATAAAATAACGAAACTATAATGGGAAATAGCGATGAAACAATAATGAAATAAATGGCATATGCAAAAATCAATAGTAATACAATTTAAAATCATTTATTTCATATTCCGAATACCACTCGAAAACAGACACTCCACAACCAAAAGACACACATGAAATATTGCTTGACAAATATGTACATACATATGCATATATGTATACTTGTATGATAATTGCATGCCAAATGTGCGTGATGGCAACAAATTGTATGCGACCTCATAACCAACAAGGCAACTTGGCCTTTTCTGACTGACAAACAATTGTTAAAAAGTAACTAACAACTATTAAGCACACGACTTGTCTATTATTTAAACAAACCATAAGAAGAAATTTAACTTTACCATTGAAAGACTAATTCCTTTCACTCGTTTAGAATGAATTGAAATTATTTGTATTGTCATAATTATATACAGATTGCATATTTTGAAACAATTGGTTTGGGAATGTTCATTTCAATTGATGATTCAAATAGAAAGCAAATGAGCACCCAACTTCTCCGAATATTGACCAATTAACTTAATAATAGTTGAGGATGCTTATCATCTCCAACTATAAAAGAAATGCTTCATCTCCTTTGTATAGAATTTCTCATTAGACAATTTAAAATTCAATTTCAACATCTGTTAATTGAATACCTACTGGTGAGTCATGTAAACCAAGTGACACGGTCAAAGTTTCTTCACTTTTAATTAGAATTCACTACGAGAAATGCATGATGGTGACTTAAATTGCATAACTGGATTTGTTTGGAGACACCCTTGTGTGTGCCATTGTTGAGAAAATTCAAATTTAATTGTTGGGCTACGCTCTTGCTTTTAGTCTTTACCCGCAGAATTTGAAAAGGTTTCGCAGAATGTCGGTGAAAAACAATTACTTTGTACAATAAATGTTGATGATGATGATGACGATGCTCCTGCTGCTGCTTTCGTTGACTTTTATATTCAGATTCAAGCTGAATGTCAAGGGAAAAAATGACTCACCAGTTGTGAGATGAAACGTCAGCTGATTGCAATTCGCAGTATTTATTGTAAAATGCCCCTTCAACCACATTCATCATCGACCCTCAACGGGTTGGAGTAATTTGACGCCAACGCGTTGTCGTTCATTTCTTGTCTCCATATTTATAATAATTCCGAGAATAAGGCATGAAATATTTATACGTCTATAGTATGTCTATTTTGTGAGAATGTGAGAGAATGTAAATGTTATGTGTGTGTGTGTGTATGTAAATAAACGCTGCATAAATGAGGGCGCCACGCGTGAAACATTTTGTGACGTGCCATGAGGCTGCTGTGTGTGTGTGGGCGACCTTGTCATTGTCAAGAGTTGAATGCAACTTTATACATAAATGTACGAGTATGTGTATGCACACACATGTATGTGCATATGCTGTTGTTGCTGACCAAAGGGAGAGTCAATTAAAGTGCTATGCAAACGCAGAGATCCCGTCACGCGTGTTTAATTGGGCTAATGTTGGATATACTATCTACCAATTATCAACGTATCAACGTATGAATTTCAAACCAATTCCACAACACAATCATCAGGTCTGGGTGTGAAATAGTAGAAATAAGCCCCCTTAAGTATGCATTGGGCAAACGAAAAATGACCCTTTAAGTAGATTATAAAGCTAATTGTCCTCACACTGACTGTTCGGCTGTCTCTATTGTCTCTGTCCTTGATATTGGACTGCTCAATATTGATTTGCCTGCATTATTGCAGAATTATTGAAACCCGGCCGTATCCTTCGCCTATTTAAATCATCGATGTGATTCTAAATAAAGCCCTCATCAATTCGCGGTGATGGTGCACACACAATCGTGTGTTCATTTTCATCATTTTGCTGGCCAAGTGGACTAATTGGCCACATTTCCGTTTCGTTGATTATGGCAAACACACCAGACCAGAGGGGGGCAAACAGCAGACCCCTCGTCACGAAGGTTTCTCTCAACATTATTTCTCGTTATATTGCGTTGCATTTGCATTTTATTCGAAGGTTTGCGTGACGTATCATCGATTTTTTATATTGTTCTTTGCTGCTTTTTCCTGACCACGCCCAGTTGATTGCTTTGTTGTCCCCTCCTCCTCCTCCTTCGATCGTTTTGGGAGTATATATTTGATGAATGGCGAATGCATAAAAAGCTTCTCGATATGTTGTGCTGCACAGATTGTCGTGCGGTTGAAGTCCAACTAAAATTACGTGACGCCGTTTGCATGGCCACGAAACGTGTGGCAAAAACAAAGTTGTAAATACTACGTGTGCAGAGCGAGTATAACATGTGTTATTCGGAACAAGCTAAGCTTATAACTTGGGTATATATACATGCCCATTATGGTTAGAAACTAGAGTGCCATATAGGTTTATATGCGTGTCTATTGTCTTATAGTTGCTGAAACCATTTTAAAATGAGGATTTTCATTAGCAAATAACTTTGATTTTAAAGAAGAAAAAGAAATGCTTTACCTAATGAAAAATTATTTTTAGCTGTAATTAATAACTAGGGCTTATCTTAATATTAATATTCTGTGTTATAAAGAACTGAGCTGTAAGCTTACTTATGCTTGCCACATTAAGTCTCTGACCATGTTTGCCTTTGTTTTAATATCCGCTTTTAGACACATTGTCTTGAAAATTGCATAGCTTCCACTCGAAGCTCTATCTCGTGTAAGCTTCTTTTATGCAAAATTGGACATCTAGTCAAAATTTGTTGCATTGTCTATGGAAAAGCACAATAGAACAACGACGACACCTCAAAAGCAGCAGCAGCTGAGCCCTGGGCTTGCTCTCGTCTGTGTCTGCCTTTTGGCCCCAGCTTCATTCGTTCATTCGTTCATTCATTCAGTCCGGGGCTCGTTTTAACACAAATGCAATCAACCTGCAGTCAATTGCACAAGCTTTGAAATGATTCTAATCTTGTTCGACTGAAAATGGGGCACGTTTTTGCAACACATACGTTACACAGGTAAGGAAGGTTTGTGTGAGCAGCTACTATACAGTTTCCTAATCGCTCCTTATAACTTGGGTACAAGGCTAATGGTGATCCGATTTCTATGCCAATACTAAGGGGGAATTTTTAATGGCGAGTGGTTCTCCCCGCCGCCGGTTTATATTAGCCTTAAATCCTATTCTATTTAACGATCTTCTCTTACATCATTCACTCTGGTTAAATCTAATGAAAGCGAGAAAGTTTGTCTTCCCTACTTGTCATTAGCCCGAAAACCGAGCTCTAACTGTGAATGTGGTGTGGGTGTGTGGTGATGGGCCGATACGCATTTCATTTTCTTCTCTTTTGTTTTTTTTGTTCCTTTCTTTTACTTCGCCTTCCATTTTGTTGCGGTCCGCCATCTTGAACTTTGTTTTATCGAAAACTTGCATTTGGCACGCAACAAGATGGCAACAACGTGCCACCAAAAAAAGGGAAGGGGAAGGGAAGGAGAAGGAGAGTATGAATGTGAAGGAGGGGAGATGAAGCAGACATGCTAAATTTGGAAATGGAAATTAAGTTAGCGCCAAAGCAAAAGCAAAGGCACAAACTTTGAAGCAAATAGGCGCCTTCAAGTATGGCGTCAGGTGGCCTTAGGGGAGGGGAGTGGACGAGTGTGAGAGAGACAGCGAATTTTGGTGAGCCTCCAACCAAAGGGGGGCTGCGCACATAAATTAAAGTCTGCTTGGCAACAGTGAAAGGAACCTTGCTCCCTCTTCCAGCTCTCTCTCTCTCTCTCTCTCTCTTTCTCTCTCCCTATTCCCTGCTGCTTATGCTGCCACTTGGCTTACTTTGGTTTTGTTGTATTTTATCGTCTGCTAGACAAACAAACACTTGAGTACACGCACGTACTAACACACACACACATGCACACACATTACATCACATCATACACACACACATATATATTATATATATATTCTCTTGTCCCACTCCCACTGTGCTAATGTGTTCATAAAGCAATTTACATTTAGTGTTGCATACATCTGGGCTTCAAAAATTTCCATTTTACATTTCACCACAAAATTTACAAATTTAATTTACACACCCAACCCAACAATAAATTACCAAATGAAAAGTTCACACTAAAGAAAATTCTAATTTCATAAAGCAATTTTCAGCCCAAAAGAAAATTTGTGACTTGAAAAAGAGGAAGTTCTTCGACATTTAGACATTACGAATAAAATTTCTATGATTTCATAGAGTATTAGTGAAAGTTTTCATATATTGAATATCCAGTTTTGCAACATTCTGCCTCAAAAGTAATTGTAAAATGTAAAATGAAGCTTAAAGAAAATCACATAAGTTAATGAAGATGTGCGGGATGAGCCAAATAGCTTGGTAGCTAACTGCCTGCCCGCAACCCACCCCCCCATTCAACCCACATGCCTTTTTACTTGCACACTTTGAATCCTTGTCTTTTAGCCAAGTTAAGCCGCTGCCAGTTTAATCTCAAATGCCGTCGTTGTCGTCGTAATGCTTCAGTTGATGAAACGAGTGAGTGAGTTCGCTGGAAGGACTAAGTCCATGTATTTATGTTTGCCCTAGGTTTTTATACATAGAAACTGAAAAACTTTTTCCTGTTGTTGCTGTTTTTGTTATTGTTCTTGTTGTTGTTCTTTCTGTTGCTTTTTTAGCATGCGAGAGTCAAACTGGTTGCTTTTTCCTCCTTGCTTGTCTATTTTTAAGGCCAAGTTAGAACGGGTGGTGGGAGTAAAGGGAAGAACTAGAGCCAGAACCAGAGCTAAGGGCTTTTGAGCACCCGACCTCGAGTCATAAATTGGGCACAGTGGCAGCATAACAATAAGTCACAAACACACACACACACAGAGTGAGAGAGAGATAGAGAGAAAGAGCTGGAGAAAAAGGGAATACAACAATTTCTACTCTCTCTTTTTCTCAGCCGCTACTTTCCCGCCTTACGCCCTTTGTCGTGCATAAATATACGCACAGCCAGCGGAAAAGGGCAAAATAGAGAGAGCGTGAGAGAGAGATAGACATAGAAAGTAGTAAGTGAGTTTCAAAGGAATGGGAAGAAACCCCAAAATGGAGCATAGCTCTTCTCTCTCTATCTTGGTAAATTCCAAATACACCAACTGGTTTTCTCTCTTATGGGCCAAGGGAAAGGTCCGATGTCATTTGTGCAAACATAAAAGCATTGTAAACAAACATGGCCAAAAGCTTAATGCCAACAACGCACACACACGCACACGCCCATGCATGTGTGTGTGTGTGTGTGTATATATACTTTTAGCTTAAACCGTTAAAATTGGTTTACTTGTAGTCTAGGCAACTCCCTTACCCAACCACACACACACACACCAACACACGAAACCGTTTTCAGCAAAAAAGTATAGAAAGCGAGGGGTGAGTCAAAGGATCAGCATGTGTCTGACAGGAAGAGCCATTGTTGCCTTATAGTTTCTGCCATTATTATTTTTTAGTTGTTGCTATCTTATCTCTACTGTTGCTTAGAACTTTCATATAACTTTCTCCAGCAAAAAAAAAAAAAAAAACAACAAAATAAATAAAGTAGCTTATAGTAAACACTGCAAGCAAAGTTAAACAAGTTTTTTTTCAACAAACTAGTAAATCTTTATTAATAGAACTTTGCTAAAAAGCACATACACGATTTAAAATTGATAAAATTAGTTATTTATTGCAAAAATACAAAAATGTGGTCAATTGCCTCTGCGGGGTCAGGATTGATTTTTATCTCTTATGTGTTTAGGATTAGGAAATATGCTGGAAACACATTGAGGAAATTATGTAAATGATCTAGTTTGGCAATGGGCCATAATTACAGTTTCAATTATTGAAATACTCGATGCAGGATGATGCGGAAACTTGGCTGAAACTATACAAGCAACCACCTGCCGGCCAATTTGCACGCTTTTAGGGGAATCGCCATACACACACACACACATACATATATCCCCTTTGTGGTGGGAGTGTGTGGGTTTGCTTGTTTAGTTTGCCATTGCAGGTGCATTGCTGTAGTTATGTGTGGCTTCAGTCTATTCGGGCCATTCGCCTTCACCCCTTTGTTGACGGCTGTCGCCCACACACAATTTGCAAACGAATGAAGGGTTCGGTCGTACGTCAAGGATCTAGACACACACATGCACACACTTTACATTGCTTTGAGAGTTCTGCCTATGTGTGGGTGTGTGTGTGTGGGCGTCTGTGTGTGGGTGGGTATAGACCACACCCAAAACCCTCACATTCACACAGTGACTGATTAAGTTAGATGCTTCATTACCCGTGTTGCATCTCTACGATATACGTCCAGTCGAGCGACCATGTCCTGGCCAGCATTGACTAACCGGAGTGCAGCATAATGCAGGATATTGCGTAGGCGAGAGACCAACCCCCTCCATTTGAAATTGTAATGGAAGGGAAGGTGTGCTGTAGGGCAGCATTGAACCAATCAGCCAGCGATCTCCTATCTGCTGACCAGTTCATCCATCCGTCCATCCATCTACATACATACATACATACATACGACTCGGTTGGTAAAAGTAACCACAAATTCCCAGCACACGCCACGAGTATAAAGGAAAATGGCACGTGTCTGGCAGCTTACCTCACTTTTCATTCATTCTGCTGAATGCCGTTGCCTTTGCTCTAATTTCCAACCCAGTTCCTCCCCCCCTCTCTCTCTCTCTCTCTCTCTCGCATTCTCTTTCTTTGTGAGTAGTAGTCGTCATAGCAATTTGTGTGTCAGCTGCTCATCTTTTTGGTTGGCCATTAAAATTTTCTGGCATTTGTTCTAATTGTCATTGGATTTTGCACCTTTTTTGGTTAGCCTTTTCTTTTGCCCTAATGAGCTAATGTCGTATGGAATTGACCCATTAACTAAGTTGTCCATTAAATTTCAATGGACTTGTCCATTTTCCCAGAATGGGAACTAGTTCTCTGTGGCTCTCTGCGCAACACTTGTGGCTCTGTATCCATATATATATATATATATATATATACATATGTATATGTATATAACTTCTGCTTTTGTTCCCTGACCAAAATCATAAATTTTAAATTTAGTCGAGCGCTTCCAACCTGCCCCCACTCCCCTCCCCCTTCTTGCCCAAAGGAGTCGGTAACATAGCATGGCGAAAGGGCTTTCACTTTGTATCCCTGGGATACAAACTAATTTGCATATTTTTGTGAGCTTCTTTCTCTCGTTTGTGTTCGTTGTTCTTCTTCCTTTGTGTAAACTGTTTTTCTGCTCCAGCTTCCTCCCTGTGCCCCTCAATTAAACTGTCATGTCAAAGTCAGCCTCATCAATGGCGAGCAGCGATGGCGATGCCAATGCCGGTGAAAGGAAAGCCTGGAAAGGATATCACAATGTGAATCTTCCATCCCTCACTCACTCACTCTTTTGAGTTTTATGTGTGAGTGTGGATATTTTTTTTTTTTTATGGCCAAAACAGTTGCCGGGCCGCGCAGATATCATTCTCTGATTTCCCAAATACCCAGTCCGCATCGCCGCTTACTCGTTCTTGATGTTGGATTCAATTTGCAACTCCCCGGCAACATTTTGCCATTTGAGGCCTAGACAGACATAGACAGACACACACAAACACACACACACACAGAGAGAGTGTAGTGGCAAAATGCCTTTTGACATTTTCAAATTGAATCTGCGCTGAGATTTTTATTTGCCGCTATCAGTTCTTGGCTATATAGCCATCCATCCATCCATCCATCCATCTATCCATCCCACTACATATCCATGTCACACAAAGCATTGCCATGCTCTCACGTCCATCTGCCTTGTGCGTCATCAAATAAGTAATATGTAATAAAAATAACTTATTCTTGAATGTACACATTTTTTCAATTTATTCTTTATTTTTTAATGCATTTTGTTTGGGATCTCATTCTCTTTAGAATTTGCCAAATTAAGAATAACATGAATGATGTTATTTTAGTAAAGGAAAGTTTAGCAGTTGGTCGAGATGTTTGGAATTGAAATAGTTTAAGGAACTCTGTAGAGTTGACTTACCTGGCGAAGGCAAACACACATACACACACCTCCTGTATGTGTGTGTGTGTGTCAATATTTGCTTATCATCAGAGCCAAAGCTAGCTCAGAGCAGAACTGTTTGTATTTGGTTTGAATATTGATTGTAGTAGTCCTGGCTTAATAGTCAAAAGAGGAGGAGGGAGGGGGAGGAGGATTCGGAGGAGGAACTACAACAGAAATTGAAGTATCAACGCGAATTGCAGTGACGCAAATTAAACGCACAGGCAATAGTTGGCTGATGACATCAGCTAACGGCCAAAGTTCGTCTATTGGCCTCGTTCTGACCAAGTCCACCACCTCCAGCCAGCCATTAGCCACCTCCACCCTCCCCACCCAAAAAAAAGCATAAAATAAATAGAAAATTTGCCATAGTCTTAATGAAATTTTAGCTTACACACACCCACTAACACCCACGCACACTCACACACACGCAATCTTAATATTCGCCACTGTGCGTAGATGTGGGTGTAGCTAGCTGTTCATAATGAGCCTCTTGAGCAGCGCACAAGCATGCAAAAAGCATCTGACGACGACGACGACAAAGACAGCAGTTAACCGAATGTCTCATGGTCGGAGTGGTCCTGCTTTGACCTTTGGCAAAAGACAATGACTAAGTTGCCTAGGCAATGGCCAGGCAACAGCGTATGATGCGATTTTATATGAGGGGCAAGGACAAGGGCAACAACAACAACAACAGCGCTCTCTATATGAATGTCTTTAACTGTGTACATATATATTTTTTTCTTCTAGTTGTAAATCAACTAAACTTCCTGTTGCTTGACCCATTTTCCTTATGTATTCTTCCTAATTCAATTGTTGCAGTGAACACAACAACAATTGCAGATATAAACTAGGTAGACGATATTCTAAGATTGAAACTCAATTAAACTTAACTAACAGTATAGAAAGAGAGGAAAATGATCTGCAATCAGGCAAAAGCCCCCTTTTAAAGTCAATAGATTGAATTATTAATGAATAAAATTAATAGAATTTAGGTCTATTGCTCTATTCCAAACTTTGTGTATAAATCAGAGAAGTATTTGGAGAATGAATGGAATCTAAAGGATAAAAAGTTGTATAAAACTTTAGGATGAGTTCAGGAATCCTTCTCAGCACCATAGGTTACAAGGAATAAAACAAGATCATAGATACATTTATTAATTTTTGACACACAATTTTAATATTTTTTTTACCCCCTTTACAGATAACATGAAGTGCATTAGAGAAGGTCGCCAGGAGGAGCATTTTGGAGCAATATCTCGAGATGTGTTGACGCCGCATACAAATGAGATGTAATGAGAAGCAGGAGTCACGTTTCATCTACCCAATTCGGCTAGGAAAACCCACTCTTCAACCTACTGACTGCCGCCTGCTTGGCCCGCCTGCTCTTCCTAATTAACGCAAAGCGTTAAGGAGCAAAAGAAGAGAGGGAGAGGAAGCTCCAGCACGACCTTCGTCTAGGAAAGAATTAATAGAGAGCCAACAAGCGAAATGGAGTATTTTTGCTGTTCACAAATTAAATTTCCCCCAGAGTTTATTTGCTGTTGTTATTGTTGTTGTTGTGATAGGCCCATTTGGAGGAAAAAAAAAAACGTTTTGAAAAGCTAAGCGGACGCGAGAGTACGGACCGACAGTCGGTCTGACTAACTGACTGGCCGTAATTTAATTTTCATCTGTTCCCACCAACTAACAGAAGCTTGTGGCGCTGTTGTTGTTGTTGTAATTGTGCTTGTTGAAAACTTGCACGTTTTTCCATTTTCATTCAGGGTCACACACACACACACACCAACACGTACACACACACACACACACACACAATATACGAGTTTTCAACTATTTTAAAATGCGTTCAATTTGGTTTAACCCCCTCGTAACCACCCCATGTAAATATTGTCTAAAAAATAACTTATTATTCCTATATCTATATATAGTAATATACAATATACATATACATATATACATATATATATAATATACATATATCGGAATTCACCGATTTTTGAAAACTTTATTATATATATATATAACAAATACAAAAACAAAAAACTATTAATTAGTATTTATTATAATGTGATGTTATATATATAAATCCAATCGATAAAAAAAAATAAACAAAACATACTTGAAAAAAAAAAACAAAAAACTTGTTAACCAAAAAAATAAAAATAAAGAAAACGAAGAAAAGAAAAAAAATTTCAATAAGTAGATTTTTGAATTAAAAAATTAAAATTATCGAAATGAATGCGAGAAGAGATGATGAGAAAAAGCATTAACTATACTAATTGCTGTATACACGTAAAGTAAAATTATAAAGAAATGATTCATTTTTTATGCAAAGTTTATAATTAATTACAAGATGATGATTGAGATAAATTTTTGTATGTTGTGTGTGTATAAATCGAAAGAAAATTCAACATGAGATTTGCAATATATATAGTAGATATCCATTTTAGATTTGATTATAGTTTTATTTTGATACTTTTGTTTTGAACAATCATTTTGTGTTTAGCCTTGCAATAATCATTTATTTTGACAAGAAACTTTGCAAGGAATCATTTAAGTTAATAGGAATTGGTCGAAAAGAGGTTCTAAAATGTGGCCAATTCGTAGAAATTTTGTTTGAACTTGTGTTTTTTGTGCGGGCTAAGCAACAGAAATGTTCCCAAAGTACAGTGAACTCTCAGCTAGGAGAGCGAAGAGAGGGGAAAGAAAAAGCCTTGTTATTATTAAATTGATCTACATTGTTGTTGCTTAGCCTTTTCTCTAAACATAAAAGTCGTTTTTATATATAACTATATATATAGTCTCTCTCACTTTCAACATTTTTATGGTTAAAAACATCAGTCAATGTGTTCGTTGCTAAAAGAAAAAAATAAAAGAAAAATTATCCAAAACTTCTAACGTAAATTAAATACAAAAACAAAACAAAAAATAAACTATTATATTATAATAATAAATTCTTCTTCTTACTTGTATAAATGCACTCTCTTTTTGTCGCCCCTAAAAAAAGAAAAAACTAAAAAAAAACAAGAACTAATTTAAAAAATTTTGTATAAATGGAAAAAATAATGATGAAAATATTACTTAAATGTATTATTCAAAAAGATTATATAAAAAGGCTTAATAACAATATTGGCTTAAATGTTGTTGTTAAAGTTTAAAATTGTGTTTTTAGTTTATCTACTTGAATCGCATTTCTTCCACTTCAGAAAACAAAAAACAAAACAAAAACATAAAAGTTAAATAATTAAGAAAGTGAAAAAAACAAAATAAACAATTTATTATTATGATTATTATTGCAATTATTATTATTTATGCCTTACATTTAATGCAAATAGAGTCTCTTTTTGCCAAGCTCAAAAGAAAAATCAACCAATCAACCATAAACGACTACAATCACCTTGAAGAGGGGGGAGGAACAGCTCCTCTCCCTCCTCCCCTAACGTTATCTAAAGCTTAGGTTCTATATTATATATTATTACTTATTAATTTTCGTTTTAAAATGATTTTGTCTAAATTATGTTTAAGTTTTTGGCTTTGCAATAAATACAACACAACAGAAAATAAACAAAAAGAAACGTTAAAATGAAATAAAAGAAAAAACTATTATGATTATGATTATTACTATTATTTAGTTGTATTTTTTGTTTAACTTAATGCTTTCTCCTCATTATGTCAAGTTGCACGAACAAAGAAGAGTGTTTGGGGGTCATCGGGAAGGGAATACTCGAATTTCAAATTGATGCCAAAATTTCCGGGGTTATTCATTCTGAGTTATGAATAACTAAGAAGAAAAGATGAATGTTTGAATCAATGAAAAACTTCGAGTATAACAAACGAAACGGGTTAAAATTCTTTCTTTAATAAAAAGGGAAACAAGAAACAAAAATATTAACATCTCTCAATAAAAAAAAACTAAAAACATAACACAACAAAAAACATAAAAGCTAAGAAAAAAACCAAATAGAAATTGCTTTGAATTAAGCGCAAAAGTTCAATTAATAAAAAACTAGAATTTTAATATTTAACATAATTTGGATACTTATACTTATATACATAAATATATATAATTATATATATATAGAAAACAAATCAAATAAATTAGTAACAAAATTGAGAAAAGAAAAACAGTTTCCAGACTTGTAGAAATTGTACTTTAATAACAAATTGAATGAAATTCAAAAAAAGATTAAAACCCAAAAAAACAAAAAAAAAAAACAAATGATGGTAAACAAGAGATATTCCAATTGATGTGGATGGATGTGGGGAATTGATATGATTGAAAGCAACAATAATTCCAGGCATATCGAAGCATTTTGAAAAACCAAGAAAATCGTAAAACCAAAAAGAAAAATTAATAAAATAATATATTCAACCAGCAATCAGAGGCCGTTTTATTGAGTTGGCGGCACAAAATAAGAGACGGCAATAAAAACAAAATGCAAGTTAAGCACATTAACTACAAAATAATAATATAAACTTTGACAAATTTAGCGGGATCAGAGATGATAACACACTCATATACACATACACACTGACACACACACACACCAAGCACAGCAAATGGAAAACCAAAAGTTAATATTTGACGGGATTCACATATGTATATTCAAGAAGCAATAATGATGATATATATTCAAACAAAAACCAAAAACAAAACAAAAATATATAATGAATTGAAATGAAAGAAGAAAAAAAACCAACAAAAAAAAAAACGAAAAAATTGAACCTAACATGAATGAATATTTATATATAAATTTTAATTATAGTTACAAATTAGAATATATATAAATATATATATATATACATATAAATAATTATACATGCATATAGTCCAAATAAATTACATAGAATGAAAAAGCGCCACTCGATAATATATAAAACAAAACAAACAAAAGTTTAATATTTAAAAAATATTAAGATATCAATGTGCAATTTAACAAGCGTTTAAAACAAATACACAAAACAAACTCATACATATATACCCCCCCTTACACATACAAACACAGTTAAAGCTCCAACATATATTATATATACCCCACACAACACAACACACACACACACACACACACACACATACACAAACGTATATATATAACTTATATACTTATATATAACAAATCTATACATATATATATATACATATATAAACCAAAAACAAAACCCCCTCCCCCCAAAAAAACCACAATAACTTTGAAAATATAAATCAACCACAACAACATTAAACTAATTAAAAACAAACCATATAAAACAAAACAAAAAATCTTTAAAAAATCAAAAGAAAAAAAATTTAAAGCTATATAATATGCAAAATTCAGAAACAAAAGCGGAAAATCGTTTGGTTTTCGGAGAAAAAAGTTTTTGAGCAAATACTCATAATTGTTAAAAAAAAAAGAAACCAAAAATAATGTTTACATAAAATTATAATTATAAAAAAAAAACAAACAAATCTGCATATTACAACTATTTTTTCCTTCTCCTTAGAAAATTTAGTTAAATCTGACAACAAAAAAACCAACATTACCATTAAGTGTTAGTCTTATATATACAAAAAAATAACAAAAACAAACGTAAAAAAAAATTATAATAAACAATTAAATGAGAAAAATGCATCAGTAAATCAATGAAAGCAGAAATAATGAAAAATGAAAAGCCGAACAAAAAACAAAATGATATAACCCCAAGAAGCAACGTGGAAAAGAGTAACAAACAAAACAAAAACCAAAAAAAAAATGATTAATTTAAGTATAAAAATTGTGGAAAAAATTTGGTTTGTTTTTGTGTTTCTTTGGTTTTTTGTTGATTCTTGAAAGAGGTGACGCCCTTATGTTTAATAGAAATATTGGATTTAGTTTTTGTCAACTTTTCAATTGATCTGATTCAGATATGAAATGATTTTACTTAACATTGATTGAAAAATAAAAATTATTAACAAACAAAAAAAAAACTCGGTTGTTTCTGATTCTCGTTTCGCAACTTCGTCTTGGTTTCCAAACAAATGTGGGAGAGGAAGGAAGAAGGGTTATTAAATATTAAACAATTTTTTATTATATAGCTAAATTATATTTCAATTTTTGGTTCTTAATCACAGGAGGATAGCTTATCAGTATGGAACAGGACTGCCACTGATATGACCAGTACAACACGTATCCGTGATACGTTACGCAGGATATTAAATATACCTCTAACAACGGCAATGGAGTATAAAATACACTGTGATAGCCTTAAATATGTTTCAATGTAAGTACAACAAACTAGTTTAACTTAAGCTAGAGCAGCAAAAAAGAAAAAAAACAAACAAAATTGTCAAGACCTACCTAACTATCTTAATGGTTAATCACCTTGTACCTTGCACCCAGGCCGCGGTTCTATCGTAACCGAAGATTGGGTCACTATCTAATTCGAAGTAGATATTCATTGAATACCAATAAATAATCAGAATATCAAGAATCTCTCTAGGTGGACAAAAATATCTGTTAAACTCACTTTCGCACATCTTTAGAAATATACTTATACGAATATGTATTTTTGTTAATTCAATTTTAATATCTCTTATTTATTTATACTGTTTTCTTATTTCGTTTGCAGTAATAAAGGCCCATTGAAAAGCTGAAATTCAGTGAATAACTTTAAACAACAGAAGAGAAACAAAAACAATAATTACACAAACAGATAATGTAAAAATCCAGCAATTGAATGAAAATGGAGTAACCAGAAACCCAACAACCAATACACACACATACACGTACGCGTACACGTGTACAGCAAAACCAGAAAATATTTAAACAGCAACAAAAGCAAATTTTCATTTTCCAAACCAGCATGAAATCCTTCATCCTTCCCGATCTGCATCAAGTAAAGCAAATTAATATTTAAGCGTCAGCGTAAAAGACAAAAAACGCCAAAAGAAAAGTAATATGTTAGTTTGTATGTATAAAGTTTACATTTGGGATCTCGATTCCCGATTTAAAAGTGTTTAAACAAATCCAATTACTTAACCCACTCTTCCATATCCACTGTCCTTTCAAACATTTTCACATCTAACATTTGACTGACCCCCTCGCCCTGACCTGAATTATTATCCTCCGTTATTATTTCAATCGACCCCCCTCCTTCTTATACACAAAACTAGCTGATATTATAATTATCTGTTTGAAATGATTATTTTATACATTATGATAAATAACGAAACTGAATAATCATAATTGTTTGTTTTTGTTCTTGATGAAATACAAAGTTTTTTACAAGATGAATTAAAAAAAATACAAAAAAAAAAAGAAATCCTGAAAGTAAAAAAAGAAAAAACCGTTGTTTGGCATAATTTTCCTATTTGTTAATATGTAACACTCACAAAAAGTTTCCAACCACCAGACATCAAAGAAATATTATACCTACATGGATGATCATTCGCATTAACTTCCAGCAACACCACCATCCACAACAACAACAACAACAACAACAAACGACTAGCCCAATAAAGGAAACTATTAAAGTTGAAGAAAAATATATTTAAAATGATAGTTATTAGTTTTTTTATACCAATTCTGTTTCTGGCGGAAATATATCAACATTATGTCAATAGGTTGGTAAGTAATATATTTTTCACCGGCTGAAGTCAAGGTTTATATATTATTTAAAACCGGGTGGAGTTGTCTCAACATGTAGACATAAGGAAAGTAGTCGACCTCCATTTCATTTTTAAAGTCAATAAAAATAAATTACTTCTACATATGTATTTTCAATTATTGCGTAATTAGAAAGTGGGTATATATGTATTGTTCTTAAACTAAGCCTAAAAATAATGGTGATCGAAAATACCACTCCTTTTACTTATCTTCAAAACATGTCAAATCGATTATATAAACATTCGATATAAGACAATCGCCCTCCTGGAAAAGAATTGGTAATTAATACATCACAGTGTAGCAATAAAATAGCTTGAATAGTACTCACCGCTGGCGTAATGCCCACAAGAGCATCTGCATGACCATAGAATTCTTCTTTCAGAGATATGACAATGGTTTGCAAATTCGTCGCATGATCGCGAATATACGAGGCCACCTTGCCTATATTTGTATTATCTAAGGCTGCATCTATTTCATCCAGCACAAAGAAGGGAGCGGGTTGATAGCTAAAAGGGTTTCAAATAGTTTAAAATTGTTTCCAAATGGAAAGTGATTGTTAACTCACCTGTGAGTGGAAAATAAGAGAGCTAAGGCTGCAATCGTTTTCTCGCCGCCACTTAAATTGCTCATGGGCTGGAAACGTTTACCGGGGGCCACACAATTGTACGTGATACCATCAAGATAAGGCTCTTCGGGATTGTCAGGACCCACATAAGCTTGAGCGGCCTCATTGCGGGCCAATTTTTTGTATATGCCATCTATGGCATCGGAAATATGCTGGCAACATTGAACGAAACGTGAAGAGCGCTCATTTTTTACTCTTTCGAATGCTGATTTGGCTTTCTTGGCCTTTCGCCTGGCATTCTCAAATTGCTCGTTGGTTGATTGAACTTTCTCTGTCACGGCGTTGAGTTTCTGCATTGCCTTCATATTGGGCGTTTGTATGCGCTCCAGTATATCAAGTTTAGCTTGCAGATCCTTTTGCACTTGCTCGTTCATCTTCTTAAAGGCGGAGTCATCTTTCAGTTTGGTTAACTCCCGTGGCAGCGACCGATAGTCGACTTCAATACTGTAAGCAGGTTAATATTATATTAATGATATTCAACTTCTTAAACTAATGTAAGCACTAACATATTATCCATTGCCAAAGATGTGTTGGTATTGTCCGCATCACTCTGACGCACTGCATCGTCCAGCGAGCCGCGTAGAAGAGGTACTGCAATGCAATCGGTCTAAAAGAAGATTGTAAGGTTCAGAAAACTGGATGAGACGCAATTGCTGTGGTATTCACCTTGGCCTGCAATAATATATTCTGGCGTTCGTTTTTCTTGGCCTCAATCTTGGACTCTATCGAAGACATTTGACTGCTGACATTGTGGATTTCCTTAGCCAAGTTGGCCACATCGCGTCGAGCCTTGGATATATCCTCTTCCATGTCATCAACAGCCTGCTTCTTGGCCTGTTTTTCCTGTTTAAACTTCTCCATCTTCTCCTTATCCTCGTCGATCTCCTTTAGATACCGCGACTCGGCGGTTTTTAAACCTTCCAAAGCATCTTCTTCATCTTGGACACTGCGCTCCCATCGCTCAACATTCTCTGTAAGAGGTATAGTATGTAAAATAAATTCGGATTCGTTTTTAATGCGTCTGTGCCTACTCACTGCGTGTATCCTTCTGCTTCTCAAAATCCAACTGAGTGTTAATGCCATCAATCTGCTGTTCATACTCAGCTCTCTTGCGTGCCCTCTCCTGTTGCATAACCAATTCTCGCTCTTCATATTGTCGTATGTTCTTTACGCCCAGCCGACGACAGAAGGCAGCAAATACCTTATCTTCAACATTATTCATGTTTTCTTTGATCTCCTGAATGTGCTCCTCTCTGTCCTGCATCCGCCGCTCGATTTCGCTTATTTTTGGCTGTCAAATTGAAGTAAAAGTCTCTTAGTCTCTTAAATCTAATATGCAATTACTAAAACTCACTCCAAAGTCATCCAGTTGTCTTTGCACATCCTGCAACTGGTTATCGTATTGGCCAATGGATTTTTTAGATGTCTCTAAATCCACCATACTGTACTTAAGACGATTCTCCAATCCCTTTATTTGAGATTCTACCGTTGCCAATTCACTTTGCTTACGCGACTTTTTAACTAGTTCTTTGAGCTCCTCGTTAAGCCGCTCTTTTTGCATTTTTAGTTGGGCCATATGTTTTTCATCCCAACGCTTTGCTTTCCGGGCCAAATCGTGACTGCCACCTGAGATAAGACCGGACTTTTGATAAAATGTTCCATCTAGGGCCAGGGCATCGAAACGTGAGCGATCGATCTCGTAGGCCACTTTCATGGCATCCTCTGGAGTTTCGCAAACCAAAGCATTTCCAGTTGCAAAGAGAACAGCGCGTTCTATCTCTGGAGGCTCAAACTTTAAAACATCAAAGACAAGACGCACATTGCGCGGCTCGCTGATATTTCGAAGTCGCTCCTTAAGAGGTTTCACTTGCAAGTAATCAAGCGGCAGAAACGTCTCTACCTCCAACATTTGCTCTTTAAGGATCTGTCAAAGTGTAACCATAATAAATATATGATATGGAAAGTCCTGTGCTTTATAAAGACCTACCTGAATACAATGTCTCGCCGTCTTTTCGGTGTCCACAATTATCGCCTCCATAAACTTGCCGAGTACCTTGGTAACGGCCACATTGTAGCGCTTGTGCGTGGGCTGACACATGTTGATCATACGGTCATAGACACCTGGTACCTGCTTCTTAAAGAGTTCGACAACCTCCTGCTTCTTTTTGCGGCGTGCATCCTCGTGCTTATCGCTTTTAGCGTCACCGAGTTGATCGCGCACATTTTCCAGTTCACGCTGTTTCTCTGTTATTTTCTCTTTGGAGCTACCTACATCACGCCGCAATTCGTCCTTTATGCGATTTTGCTCTTCAAGCGCCGCTTGAGACGATTTAATATGATCCATGAGCTTATCCCGCCTCTTCACGGCCTCTTCGCGCTGCAAAGTCAGTTTTTTGAAGGACTCTTCAACAGAAGCTCGTCGATTTGTTTCCCCATCCAATGTATCTTGCTCAGATTTCTGTTCACGGTTTACAGAATCTAACTCGGAACGATATTGCGTAGCTGTGGCTTCGGCTTCTTGCTTAAGTCGATCGTATTCCTGTACCAAGCCCTCCTCCATATTAACACTCTTCCCTCTGCGTTGTGACTCGTTCTCGATGTCATCCTCAAATGACTTTTTTAGGGTCTCAATATCGCTCAGCTGCTTCTCAAGTTTTCTGATATCCTGCTGGTGTGCATTATCCGCCTCCCGCGCTGTCTCTAGAGTCTTCTGCAAAGAGACCAGCTTCTTCTTGCAATGGGTCACTTTTTCTTTAGCCTTGATGTACAGTGGACGTCTCTTGTTCATTTGTGTCTCAAATTCGCGAATCTCCTGGTCAATCTTAGCCAAGTCACGAGTAATTTTGCCAGCGTCTTTTTTCTTCTCCCGTAGCACTTCATCGGCTGCCTCCTTACGCTGCTCGACGACCTTTACCTCTTGCTGCTTTGCCTCCATGTCAGTTATGTGCTTTCGTATGTCCTTTTCCACATGAAATAGTCGAAACAATTGATACTCCACTTGCTTTTCGTTCTGTAAGACAATAACGAGGAATTAAATATAAGATAACTACGTTCATCTGAACAAAATATACATACATATTCATTCTGTAATCGGGTGTAACGTTCCGCTTCCATTTTCTCATGTTTGGCTTCTTTGCGTTCAGCAGCAATTCCTTTCTTTTTCTGATAGGTAAACTGTGTCTCCTCTTCGGCCGCGATCATTTCATTTTTTAACCGATTATAGTCGTCTTTCAGCAGGCCAGAGCTATTAAAAAAATCTCTTTAGTATTACTTTGCACTCAATGCATTTCCATTTATATTAATTTACCCGCTTATCTCCTCAAACAGTGCTGTCCTCTCCTTAGGAGTCTTCATGGCAATGTTTTCCACAGCACCCTGGAACACTAGAAAGTTTTTAGCCTTCACATTGATGCCAATCTTCTCAAGCTTGTTCAGATAAGTACTGCTGGAAACGCTCTACAATGAGACAGGTGATATTAAGTTGTAGGGAAAAGTTTTCGCACTATTCACACTCACTTCGCCATTAATGCGGTATTCCGATGATCCGCTTATGACCGCCCGTTGGAAGTCCATATGCTTCTCATGATTCAAAATAAACTTGGCTGTTACATAGCAACTGCGTGATACAGGCTTGCCAATGGAGGAGCCATGTATAAGATCGTTGAGGCGCTTCACGCGGAGACTGGACGTCTTCTCACCCATCACAAAGCTGATGGCATCCATAAAATTAGATTTTCCAGATCCATTGGGCCCGATGACGGCGTTAAATTGCTTAAGTGGACCCACAATTATGTGTCCCCGGTAGGATTTAAAGTTTTCCATCTCGATGAATTGCAGAAAAGCAGTGTCATCATCAGGTTTCCGGGACGGTGGAGCCACCACTCGTGTCACATCCTCATCCTCGTCAGCCATATTTTATGCTTCGCAATAGATATTCTTCCAATAAATACGAAAAAATTGTTTTGTACCCAAAAAATAAAGCAACAGCGAAAAAAGACGCGGAAACAAGGGATGGGAAAACAAAGTTGCCGGACAGCAAAAAAAAAAACAAAAATGCGGCCACACTTATATGGCGTTCACACGGTGCGCTCATCGCGAAAACGTCCAGAAACATCATGGATAAGAAACAGCTTCCAAGGAAAAAAAAAGATGTATGGAATGCTGAAAACATGTAGCATAAAATTATCAAAATATTTAATTTATACTTGTTTACACTGCTTGTATTCTACTGAACAATATTTTGTTATAAAGACAACTCGAAAGAAACATTTCTTTCTTGGCATTTCTACTTTGTCAATCCTTCGCGTTCGGCCCAGTCCGTCCAAGATCCTTCGTAGTTTTTCACGTTTTTAAAACCCAAGGAGGCAGCTGTCTCCGCAGCTTTCAGGCTACGTTTTCCAATTTTACAGTGGAAAATGATTTCTGTATTGGGTTGGGGCTTATCACGTCCATATTTGGATTTAAAGGCTTCATTACTAGTAGACAACTCCTGACTGACTCTGCCCAACGGAATATTGACACTTGTTGGTATTTGTCCAGTTTCCTTCAGTTCATCAGGCTCACGCACATCAATTAGCAGCTTTTGGGGTTCATTTGGTAGTTTCTTGACCACTGCATAGTCCACAATGCCAATAGAAGTGGCGGAAGAGTATAACCGTTGAGAAATGGCCCACGGCAAGACCTGAATTGCCTCCGGAGAACCCAAAATAGAATTTGTGGTTCTTGCCGCCACCAAAAATTGTCTTAGAAACATTTTACTCGTGTTATCTAAAGCAAACAAATTACGTAAAATAATATATAGAGCTCAGCTGTTCTTTTTTACAGCCTTGCCAGACTACTGGTAGATGTGGGCGCTTGATTTTAAGATTATTCTCGTTTAAAAAATAATAATAATAAAAATCAAAGATGGAGAAAAAAGCTGTTGCCAGGCAATAAACTCATCACTCAACTACTACGTGAAGTTTGCGTCAAGATTCACAGACCAATCAAGTTCAAAATCGCCATCGTCTGATAAGTTCAATGCATAATTCTTGCGGCGACTGCTTGATTGAATCAATTAAAATGGGTTCCCGGATTCAATATATGTATATGTATATATTCGTACATCTACTGGAGTATATAGACTGACGTACCAGGGTCAGTTTGTATTGATCCTCTGGATGCACAGCTCTTTCTTTTAAATTCTAAGGGTCAGAGAGAGGGTGCATTTTCCTATCGCATCAACTGATAACGTCCTCAGGCGCGTGCCCAATGAGTTGAATGGTTTCAAACCGGATTGGATCAGAAACTGTTTTCATAGTATATGTAAGTGGTTTGTGGAAATTTGTAAACAACTTATACAAGAATAATTCGATATTTATTTATTTTTTACATTACAAATATTCCTTAAAACTAGACAAATGGCAATTGAAAATACATTTAAAAAAATTTCGCCAAATATGTAGGTAACATTGGTTGATTTTTTGGCCTCGCCTAAAGCTAATACAAAATGTGTTACATCTGAAGATCTCTGAACGATATTACAAGCGAATCCTTATTGACGCTCTACAATATGACCTAGAGATTCGCCCACGCGAATCTTCTGCCCAGCTACAATATCGAATTTGAAATTTTTCGGGGCCTCAAAGAGAAGGACAATTGTGCTGCCCATATTAAACTGTCCCACAAGATCACCCTTTGCGAATGAGCGGATTGGCGAGGTGTCGGCGTTCATGATCAGTTCATCGTACTCATATGTGCTTGGGGGATGCTTACCCACATTAAATCCCGTCCAACGATTCGTTTTAAGATCAGCATCCATGTAGATTTCCACAGAACCCACATTGGTAGCGCCGACAGCAGTGTAACTAAAAAAACCATACTTCCACTGGCCAAAGTAAAGTACACGTTCGTTCAGACAAAAAAGTCCTGGTAGCCAACCGGCCACTTTGGGATTTACCGACAGCAATTCACCAGAGAAATGCCGACGAACTGTAGGCTTCCAGGCAGTGGGAGAGTGAAAGCGGTGGTAATCTCCAGGGGCCAGGTAAATGACGCACTGATACAGCTCTGTAGAACCATCCCGACTTTCCTTCAAGGCCTGCGCATACTTAACAGTCTCGTTAGCTTGCTCCAGTGTGGGCAGAGGACCAAGAAAATCCTCGATGCTATAATTTACTCCTTTCACCTGCTCAATTAACGAGTCAGAGGCGCTGCCAAAGTGCAAGACTTTACCATCCGCCGGTGAGACTAGTGGAGCTTTGGCGTCAATGATACGAACTCCATCCTTGAGAGGACGCGTGAAGAATTCGGCCAAGCTGCTGTAGTGTTCAAAATCTGGATACTGGGCCTCCGTTATGTTAACATGAAAAGTATTGGAGTACCAGCCATAAACATATGGACGAAGAGGCGTAGGCATATAGCAGGCCGCCAGCCAGCCCCAGCAGCGGCTAATGATGCGCAGCGGCAGTGAACAATAGACCCGGGACTGGAATTCAGAGGCAGTACGATTTATGCCATCTCGTTGGCACCGTCGCTTATGCATCTGCCATTCTAGCACACCAAAGACACAAATGCCTACAGGAGCCCAACGTAGCAGGAATCCTGTCCAGCGATTAAATAAATTACGCCGTACCTCAAGCTGGTTGCTCTTCTGTTGTTGTTGATCGTGTTGCTTTGGTTGAGTTTTTGATTTGAGTTGCTGCGATGGAGACTCCTTGGAGGTGGCATTTGTGGATAACTGACGAAAATGACGCAGAACAGGCCAATTTTCCTGACGATTCTTCGATGGGAGTTGTGGCAGCTGTTGCTGTTGTTGAATTACCTTTCTCAAGTTACGGTTGCCCGACTTTAATAAAAAGCGACCGCGAGGCACAAAATAGGAAACCATCGCCCACGTTGATTACGTATTGTCTGATTGAAAAAAGAACAACAAAAAAATAACCGACACAATGGCAAGAAAAGGGGACAAGTCTGTTTTCTTCTTTTTTGATTGTTGTTGCCTAACAATGATGAAGAAACAGCCGTTTCAGTCAAAAAAAATGAAATAAAGACGAGAGAATGCAGTTGATTGGAAATGGGCCTTCAAATTGTGTTGATTGGACTTCCGTTGTGCAGCGTTGCCGATGGGGAACTGAAATTATGGGAATGCTTTTGCCTTTGGGCGCCAATGTGACTGGATCGAAGTTCTCTGCCTCTCCGCGTCTCCTTATCAATAAAATAACAACAATGACAAGGTTGCCCCCCCTGCAACCGTCAGTGTGGATATTGGAGCAAAGTCAAGTCGTGCTGTGCGCTCTATATTTATGTTTTCTTTTGTTTTACATTTCAAACTGGTTTTACTTTTGTAATAGCTTCTTTTCTTGTAAGTTTTACTTTACAAACTGCGCCTCATCTTTTGACAACAGAATTTTTTGCTGAAATATGGCAGCACTGGTCACAGCTGTGCACAGCTGTTTCAGTTTGTGTATGACTTTTTTCTGAGCAGCAGAGAGTTAAGATTTATTTTATGTTGAAAAGACTAACTTGACCATTAATCATGAATGAGGCGGAGAAACAAGCTGTTTCCTTTGCCTGTCAACGGTGCTTGCAGCCGATAGTACTGGATGAGCAGCTGGAGAAGATAAGTGTGCACGCCATGGCAGAACTTTCTCGTAAGGATTTCTTAAATTTACCCAAATGATTCACTGATGATGGATTCTATGTTTGTATCATTTAATTTTCAGTGCCTATATACAGTGGCAATGTAAACACATTAGACCCACAGGACGCCAGCAGCTTTGACCATTTTGTGCCCCCTTATAGGCTGTCGGATTCCATTAACGGGACTGGCTTTATGTTGGTATCTGATGGTCGTGATAATAAAAAGATGAGTGCTGCCTTTAAATTGAAGGCTGAACTGTTCGATTGCCTCTCATCGAATTCGGAAATCGATCATCCTCTTTGTGGAGAATGCGCTGATTCAATGCTGGAGATTATGGATCGAGAGTTGCGAATAGCAATGGACGAGGAGCGTATATATGAAAGATATCTGGCTGAGTTGGAGCAACAGAAAGATGCGCCAAACGTAGAGGCCCTAGACAAAGAGTTGGATGAGCTTAAGAAAAGTGAGCAGCAATTGCTGGCAGAGTTGGCACAACTCAAGAAAGAGGAGCATCAGCTAAATGAAGCAATCGAACAGGAAGAACTTGAAAAACAGAAACTGCACGAGCAAGAAGAAAGCTACTGGCGCGAGTACACAAAACATCGGCGTGAACTAATGCTTACTGAGGACGACAAGCGTAGCCTAGAGAGTCAAATAGTGTATTCGAAACAACAACTGGACAAGCTGCGTAATACAAACATATTTAATATTACCTTTCATATTTGGCATGCCGGACATTTTGGTACCATCAATAACTTTCGTTTGGGACGCCTGCCTTCCGTCTCTGTTGACTGGTCAGAGATCAATGCAGCTTGGGGACAAACTGTACTTCTTCTTTCAGCCCTCTCCAGAAAGATTGGATTGACCTTTGAGCGTTATCGGGTAGTGCCCTTTGGCAATCATTCCTATGTCGAGGTGTTGGGCGAGAATCGGGAATTGCCGCTCTATGGCAGCGGTGGTTTCAAGTTTTTTTGGGATACCAAGTTCGATGCAGCCATGGTAGCCTTTCTTGACTGTCTAACTCAATTTCAGAAAGAGGTGGAGAAGCGCGATACGGAATTCCTTCTGCCTTATAAAATGGAGAAGGGTAAAATCATTGATCCATCCACGGGCAATTCCTACTCTATTAAGTAAGTTTCTGAAGAAGACGCACACAAGCCCAAATTATATATCATGTCCTTTGTTTTGCAGAATACAGTTTAATTCGGAGGAGCAGTGGACAAAGGCCCTAAAGTTCATGCTGACTAATCTAAAGTGGGGTCTAGCCTGGGTCTCTTCGCAGTTTGTGACACCGCAGTGAATTATATTTATTTTTATTTATTAGTCGTAATCTTAGTGCTTAATATTAATTAAACGTTTCAAGTTCTAATAGCAACAGCTTTAACGCTGGCTTCGCTATCGTCAGAGTCTGATCCCGAACCAGACAAATCGTCACCAATCCATAGAGCTGGTTTCTTTTTTGCCTTTGTAGCTCCAGATTGCTCACCACTTTTCCTCTTGACGGCGCCTTTACTTGAACTAGGCTCGCTTTCTGGCTTAGTCTGTTTTAGACCTTCCTCAAAAGCATTGTTTACCTTCTCCGTGAGGTTAGCTCTGGCCTCATCGTATTGTTCGTCCTTAAATTCGTGCTTGGGGACTGCCAACAATTTCTCGATTTTTCGTTTCTTTCGCTCTTCCGCTTCTCGCTCTCTCTCGTCCTGCTTTTCCAACCAGGCCCGCACACGTTTCTCCTCATTGATGTCGCGTAGACGACGTCCACTTAAATCCCGGCATGCCTCTCGATTTGTGGTCTTCTCAATTTGGGCACCAATTGCTCGCAACATGGAACCGAAGCCACCCTTACCACCGAGTTGTCGGAGCACACAATGAATTTGAATGCTGTCGTCATGGTGTAAGTCCTGCGTTTCGGTCAAGCGCTTTCCCGTGTTGTCTATGAGGTAGTACTCGTCTGGTTGCATATGCTAATGGGTGAAAATTTTGAAAAAAGTGAATATAGCGCAGATATTTGCTTTTATATTAAAACTACATACCGTGACTTCTTCGATACTGGAGCATAGTTGTATGTAACTTTTGGCACCAGAATTTGTGGAAACTATAAGTTTATTGCCTATAAAAATATTTGTTACCATTTTTGCTTTGTTTTCTTTTGCTTTTTGCCCCAACCAGAGTTGTCGTCTTTCTTAAAAATGTTATCGAAAATCTAAGCTAAATTGAATTAATATATACAAAAAACACCAAGAAACTACTTGTTTTAAATACAATACAGATTGTGGAAAATATATTTCAACAAATATTTACTTTAAAAATCTGCTTTGTACTTTTACAAGCTATCTACTTAGTGTGACCAGTTGCGTATAGTGCAATCACTCGGTCACATTATCGATACTTTGTATTTTAGCGCTTAATCTCAATGATGACATTAGCATAAGGAAGTGCAAATATAAAACACACAGGTACCGTCCAATTTATCTTGTGAAGTCAAATGAAGGTAAAAGGTACATTGCGAATAACCTGCAGCTCTTAAAACATTATTTTTAAAGTAGTAGTGAAAACCCACCCCCACCCTTTCTCGGCTAGTATTTTGCATTGTCGCCACTGAGCTGTTAATTTTATATTACATTCTATCTACACGTGTATGACCAAATTCCGCCCTTTGTTGCTTGTAAGTGCGAATCTTCTAAGCACACGGCCACACTCTTGACATTAATTAGTAGTTCGCATTTTAGACGACGAAGGTAAAAATTTAGCGACGCGTTTATCTCAATGTTTAATCACATTAGCATAACGAAGGAAGTGAAAATATAACAAAAACCGGTAGCGGCCAACTTGACTCGTTGATTGAGATGAGTTGAGAGAGTACAGGCCATCTGAATTGCGGTAAATTTGCAGCCGCAGCCACGTCACGAGCTCGCGGAAAATAGTTTATTTGGGTTTAGCGGAAAGAATGTGCAATTACCGAAAATAGAAAAATTCAACAAAATAAAGGATGCCAATCCTGTCTTTTGTACACGGTTAAACAGAGGGGGTGTGGAGACAAAAGAGAAAAAAAAAATCGGCCAGAGCGAACAATGCCTAGCATAAAAGATGGCTACACACATATGTATGTGTGAGTGCGTGCATGTGTGTGTGTGTGATAGAAGCGGCGGCAAGCGGAAAGAGAAAAGCCAGAGCCCAAACTTAATGTTCGCATTGGTATTGGTTTAAATAAATGTTCAATAATCAAATGCAAAATGTATAAAATCATGTAAAAAGGCAACTCATGTGAGCAAAATGCAAACAAAAAGACTAGACGCCTTTTTGCGTTTGAGTGTATGTGTGCGCGCGCGTGAGTGTGTGTGTGTGTGTGTGTGTGCGAAAATGATGAAAGAGAGAAAGAAAGACAGGCAAAAACGAACGGAATGAGCAACAAAAACCCACCCCCCTATGCCCGCGTCCACTCCCTTTCCTTTATGGCGGTGACTTTGACTGACATTTTCTATCGCCGCTTAAGAAAAGCGAAAATAAAAAAAGAAACTTGTTTAGAATTAAAGTGAAATTCTAAAATTCTTTTTTGATTGCGAACGATTTATAATTTTCGTATATATTAACAAATTTTTCACACTATGCATTTTGTTATCGATGGTCATTCATCTTCCAGTTGATTTTCGGTTTTGTTTCGTTCTCTTTATTGCTTGTTTCTCTCTCTCTCTCTTCTTGTTTTATGTACGTGTGTGTTTAATATTCCATAATTGCAAAAAAAAAAATGTAAAATAGCTGCATATAATGCAAAAAGTTTTAAAAAATAGTAAAAAAAAAAAAAAATACCACGCGAATGAATGGTTTTCTCCAATTCTATGATATTTGCTTTGTTACAAAAAATCTCTCGTTTGTTCCACAAAATTTACTTGTATGTACATACATATATATGTATATGGATATATGTATGTACATGACTGTATAAAAGCGCACGTGTATGCGTGCCCTAGCTCTTTGTTATACCCTTGCGCAGAGGGTACAATCGTTTGCGCCCAAAACTATCATTGATCTTTCTTTTGAAGGAATCACATTTTTAAAATTTAATGTATATCGTTAAGATTCAAATTTTTTAGTACTGAATCATCTTTTAAACTAACTCATTTTATTTTTATTTATATTTGCAGCACGTATGAGACTCCACAGTGTTCAGCTTCGAAACTACAGAAAGAAATTTGGAAACAGACTCTGAAACTGTGAATGTAAACACTAATTTTGATACTAGAAACAGAACAAAAAAAAAAAAAACAAACAAAAACCAGCATCAAAACACAAAAAGTATTGCTTAATTGGAGACGGCGCCAACATTTATTTATACAAAAATTGCAAATATACATACATATATATTCCAAAACACTCCATTAGTGCATAGTTAGGAAATATACAACCAACAAACAACAACACATACACTTAAATGCTGCATACACAAAAGTGTATAATAATTTAAATGCTAATGAAATTTGAATACGAAGAATAAGAAGAATCAAAAGCAGTTAAAAAATTTCAAACAGCGAAGAAAAGCAATACAAACGACGAACCTCAGCGTTAAGCAAAAATCTTTACTATTATCGTATATCATATGTATATTTAGGCATAGAAATATATAGGTAGGTGGAATCACAGGATCGAAAGAATTGAAGATTATTCAGCACGAAATCAACAAAGTTCATCTCTGTGTATTAGGTGTATACTTTGAGGAAGATATATAATTAATTATATATACATATGTATATATAAAAAACACATTAGGAGGATTATTGTATGTGTGCAAGTTTTCATCCGACTTTTTTATATACTTATATACATCAAAAGAGGTGCGACAAATAGTTAAGAAGAACCACAGCTTATTTTTGATATTAGCCTTGTTTTTCTCCCTATTGATGACCGGTCAGTAGTAAATACGAGGTTCGTGTAGAGTTAGAGTAGAGTTAGTGCTCTCGCATATCTTTCGGATCGCTCAGATCAGTTCAGATCGCTCAACATGGACGAATCACAGCCAAAGACCCTATATGTGGGCAATCTTGATGGCTCCGTGTCCGAGGATCTACTCATTGCCCTCTTTGGCAAAATGGGGCCAGTGAAAAGTTGTAAAATCATCAGAGAGCCTGGTAATGATCCTTACGCCTTCATCGAATATTCCAATTATCAGGCTGCTACCACAGCTCTGACCGCCATGAATAAACGCGTATTTCTCGAAAAGGAGATTAAGGTAAGATCTCTATTTTTGTTTTTATCGCTGGCGACACTGCTAATATTATCATTTGGCATTCCTTGCAGGTAAATTGGGCCACTAGTCCTGGCAATCAACCGAAAACAGACATCAGTTCGCATCATCATATATTTGTTGGCGATCTCAGTCCGGAAATTGAAACAGAAACGCTAAGGGAAGCCTTTGCACCCTTTGGCGAGATCTCCAACTGCCGCATTGTGCGCGATCCACAGACCATGAAGTCCAAAGGATATGCCTTTGTCTCCTTTGTGAAGAAGGCCGAAGCCGAGAATGCAATACAGGCAATGAACGGCCAGTGGATTGGGTCGCGTTCAATTCGTACCAATTGGTCCACACGTAAGTTGCCACCTCCGCGAGAATCCACCAAGGCTGGCGGACAAGGTGGTGGCATGGGCGGTGGCGGACCTGGAAACGGTACCGGTATTAAGAGTAATCAGCGGCACACCTTCGAAGAGGTCTACAATCAGTCGAGCCCAACAAATACCACCGTTTACTGCGGCGGTTTTCCGCCTAATGTCATTAGCGACGACCTGATGCATAAGCACTTCATGCAATTCGGTCCGATTCAGGATGTGCGTGTATTCAAGGAGAAGGGTTTTGCGTTCATTAAGTTTGTGACAAAGGAGGCAGCCGCACGCGCCATCGAGCATACGCACATCAGTGAGGTTCATGGGAGTCAAGTGAAGTGCTTCTGGGGCAAGGAAAACGGCGGCGACAACAATTCAGCCAATAATATAAACGCTGCTGCAGCGGCGGCCGCATCCGCCAATGTCGCTGCCGTGGCTGCTGCTAATGCAGCTGCCGCTGCAGGTGCAGCAATGCCAGGCCAAATGATGACGCAGCAACAGATAGCAGCCGCTACTGGAGCTGCGTTACCTGGTCAAATGATGACGCCGCAACAAATAGCAGCAGCTGCGGCGGCACAATACCCTTACGCTTACCAGCAAATGGGCTACTGGTATCAACCAGCGGTATGTTGACATCGCCAATAATTTTTGGTTGACCTATCTAATCAATTTATTGCGTTTCCTTTCCATGTCAGGCATATCAAGCCAATCAGATGCAAACACAGTACTTGCAACAGGGCTACTATCCCTACGCCTACGCTACCGGTGCTCAGCAAGCGGGAGGTGTCCGTAAGTATCAGTCATTTGGGCATATCTAGAAATTTTTTGCTTGAAAGTGAGTATGTTGTATAGCCACGACTCACAATCAACGAAGAAGCTGGAAACTCGATTTCAGATCAACAAATTTAAATAAATCCTTTCTCATGTTTTTTTTATTTAGCTGCTGGATATCGCATGGTGCCGCCGAATGTGGCATGGGGAGTGCCCGGTACAGTAGTGCCAGGTGTGACTGCCGCTGCTGCCACAGCGGCTGCAGCAGCCAACGGTTCACTTGCCCCACAGATGATGTACAGTGCTGCGATGCCGCAATATCAGACCCAATGAGCGGAGATGTGACGCCTGCTTCGACGCCGTCTGCAACATCCAGGCAGTCGCTGCAGCCAACAACGCCCACTATTGCAACTGGAACCGTATCGACGACTACGATACCTAGAATACCATCAGGGATCCGTTGCTGTCCCCATTACGTTAGAGACACAACCGGAGCCCGTCGGCAACACTAACACCAACGCCAATATCATCAACCAAAACGGGTTCAGCAACATAACACAGCTGCTATGATTTAGGCAGCATGCCAATAGGGTTGCTATGGGCGTACAAGGCATACGTTGGATAGGCATGGCGTTGTAAGGGGTCACTCATCTCACACTTGTTTGGCCATATCTATATATATATATTATGATATGGTCGAAGTCGTGTAGGTTAAAGGTCCAAAAGCTAAGCGTGGAACTAAAAGTTGAATCACGCGGCGACATTCTGAAGCACTGGGCGATGGGCGGGTAGCTGTAACAATCTAATCCAATCTAAGTACATGTTACAATAATTTAATGATTTGTAATTTAAGACCAGATATATAGGCGCGTGAGCACGAAACGGAAACAGAAACGTAAATGAAGACAGACAACAAATTTAGCAAACAATCCAAGATGAAGGTGATGATGACTAAGTGAAATGGTATAAATTTAACTCACTGCGAGTAGAACGTGTGTGTCAACATAAGAAAATAGGTAAAGAAAACAGAACGAAATGAGAAATGAGTGAAGAAGAGGCGATAGAAATATAGCCACAAACAAGCCGAAAGTAAAAGTAAAACAAATCTAGTTACTAAGAGATTGTAAATGCGAACATACATATTGTATATTTCCAATGTGGAAAACGAAATGCGATATAATTATGTAAAATGTAAAATAAAGAAACAAAAAAATATATAAAACAAGATAAAAGCAAAACACAATGTAGTTTTATTACATAAAGCAACCAATTGCAGAATAATTTCTCTTAAATTTGTAGCATAAAATAAATAAACAATAAACGAAAACATCAATCAGAAATAATATTTTGAAGACTACAATACTTTATACTTTAATTCTAACGGATTCATCACAATTCTTAATATTTTGAGTTAATTCTATGTTTTAGTGATGTGTTCAAATCGATTTTATTTAGAGCTTTCTATTATTTATATGTATGTATGTATATATTTAAACATATTATATGTAAATAGTGGTTAGTTTCTAGGCGTAAAACTAAAATTTTGTGTGGAAGAGCTGCATAAAAGCTGCCCAAAAGCGAAAGCGTCGCTGTGTGTGTGTGTCGGTTTGTCTAGGTACATTATTTTGGAAACGTTTCTATATAAATATTTAAATTATGTTTTGTATTTATGGCTTGTAGGTACATTGAAAAAAAGGAACTAAACACTATCGATACCATGGTGAGAAAAGATAATTCTATAACATAAATCTGATTCTGTTATTTGTAACTGGTGACAAAAGTACAATTTTATATCTCCAATCTTATGGCTATGCTTATGTCTATTATTACGTGTAGCATTTATAGATGACGTATAACAAAAATATGTGCTACTTTTCCTTTAGGGATACAGCGAATGGAAGTTTTCCTCAGTTGGACTCATCGGCAGAGAAATTAAAAACAATTGGTAAAACAATAATTTATCATTAGCCATATAATGGCGAAAAGGAATGTTTATGGATATACAAAAATTTATCTTACAACTAAATTAAGATATAGAGAAACTTAATTAAATCGAACATAACTACGCTATAAAAACTTCATATACAGTGTCGGATGATTGGTGGTTCTAAATCATAGCATCAAAATCGTAGCACACAATTATATTTAGTATATGACGCATTCAACTGGAAATGTGTTAAAGTTTTCTTAGTATTACAAATAAGTTTCACTAAATGAGTATTTGTAATTATTCAATGTGATGTGACGTTGTTTTCGGGCACCAGTATTGAGTTAAAGTTAAAACGTAGAAAATAATCTTAGACCAATACATAGAAAGTTCTCAGTTATACGTATGAAAACAGATGAATCTTAATTTCAATGATAATATAAATTAACAAAGTTTTGTGAAACAATTACAGCTTCAAAATGAAACAAATTAAACATTCCAGAGCTTGGCAACAATAAATGAAAGCTAATGATGTAACAGAAAGAAAAAGTTTTAATCTGTCACTCACATCATCAGTCTCTCGCAGCCGGGGAGCCTATTAAAAGGTGTGGACAGAACTATATAGTTATGTCGCCATAATCCTGTGACCATTTCTCATAGGAGTTGAGACTCTGCGGGGCAACAGAGCGACGAATACGTTTTAGAGAATTGTGGAAATCCTTTTCAGTGATTGGTCGCATAGCACTTATATCAAGACACTTCACTTGCTCCACATTCAATTCACGTATGGGCTCTAGGGCGGCATCTTTGGCCAAGGCGGTTAAATCAGAGCCAGAATAACCTTCAGTAATCTTGGCCAATCTTCGCAGGGCTTCCGTGTCCAGCGGACTTCCCTGCTTCTGTAGTAGACGATTCAAGAGTAACTCACGTGTCTGTTCATCAGGCAGTGAAACATAGACGCGCTTCGTGAAACGGCGTAGAGCAGCCTCATCTAGCTCCTGCGGTCGATTGGTGGCCGCGAGAACTACAATGCGATCACCGTCGGGGTTACCAGGCAAGCCATCGAATTCCACCAGAAACTCTGTTTTTAGGCGTCGTGAAGCCTCATGTTCATTACTGCTGCGCTCAGAAAGCAGCGAGTCTACTTCGTCAATAAAAATGATTGATGGTTGCATATGACGAGCAACAGCAAACAGTGCTCGTACCAATTTTTCTCCATCTCCCACATATTTGCTGGTGAGAGAGGCAGCCGAGATGTTTAGAAAGGTTGCGCTACATTCTGTAGCCACGGCACGGGCCAGTAAAGTTTTTCCATTGCCAGGTGGGCCAAATAGAAGCAAACCTTTAGCTGGAGCACGCAAACCTAAAAAAAAAACAGCCTATAAAGTAAGGAACACTTTCTCCCAAACTAAACCTAATCTTACCCGTAAACAGCTCTGGCCGCACAGATGGCAGTATTACCATTTCCTGAAGCGCCTGCTTCGCTACATCTTGACCGGCAATGTCTGTCCACTCTACTTTGGCTCCACCTTCGACGATTTCGTCAAGAATGAGTTGCACCAGCTTCTGTTCTACTCCTTTAACACTGACCATAGGTGTACTGGCACCACTGCCGCTTGAGGCATTATTATTGATAGGAGTTCGTGAACGCTGAGGAGGTGTATTTCGTCCAGAGGACTAAAAAACAGAGAAAAACGACATTACAATCAGAGTAATCCAGTTAATTGTCCCTGCAACTTACAAATTGACGTCGAACGGCTGGTGGTGTGGCTGCTGTTTTTGCTGGCTGTCGTTGCACGGCTCCCACTGTTGTCTTTGAACCCAAATTGCGTGGTAAAGTTTGTGATTTGTTGGTCACTGGCAAATTACCAGGACGTTTAGTGCCTACAGTTAGTTTGCGTCCAGACGCTGTGATAAGATTAGAAAAGATGTTTATCAATAATATGATTAATTAGGCGATTAGATTTATAGCTAGAACTTTTGTTAGCCAAATTAAAAAAGCAAATTAAATTAGTAAAAATCTGTGCTCTGTGAAAGATGAGGTTCGCGGTTGCGCTGCAGTGTGGATCTGACTGAGTGCTTTTGCTGCATTGTTGTCAATTTTGGACTTACCCCCCGTTGCTGTTTGGCCGCTAGGAGCGGGCCTTGAACTAGAAGTCCCATTCTGTTTGGGTCCATATCCACTGCTGCGTACTTTCATTTTGACAGGATCCGCATTCAAGCTTGTCAGCATTGGTTGCTTAACAGGGTCTTTGGTCTGCGACCTCTGAGGCTGTTTTGGAGCAGGCTGCTTCTCTTTGAGCGACAGACGCTGCATTTGCAAATCTTCCTCACGCAACGCTGAGTCGCACAATAGACGCGCATGGGTCAAAATTAAGGATGTGAGAGCAACAAAGGAAAACACGACACATAATGAAGAAACAAAACAGTGCAAAAAAATAATAATAATTGAAATAAAAATGTTATACTACTGGTGTTAGGATTAGCGAGACCCGTCCATTAACTTACCAAGAAAGTGCAGGCGATCCCTGGCCATGGAGAGATTTGTTTGCATTTTATCGTGCAATCGTTGGGCACGGTCCCAAACATCACCACGACCATTCCAGCAATCCACAGCAATGCCATCCTCCAGCTCCTTTATACCTTTGCGGTACAACTCAATGGCTAGTTCTTTATGTCCTATTAAAAGAGAAAAAATCAGTTAATTTATTCATAAACAATTTCAACAATATTTTAGTCAAATTATTTATATAATAGGGTAGCGAAATATATAGGATCTCTCTAGTTGTCTCTAAAAACTAAAGTCAGTGATTAACTTTTGTCTATTTAAAACATTTAGGGGTAGTAGAAAGAAGGCCGTAAGAAATCCTATGATGGAGTTTATTACATGTTGTCAATCAAGTCTCACTACGCTGTGACTTTGAACGAATATTGATTCTCTGTCGACAAGATAGACAACAAAAGCGCAGTCACACACACACATGCATACGAGTCGATGACTCATAAAGCACCACTTCACATAACTTTTTGTGTAGAACAATCCACCCGCACTTCATTCATTCTCTCTTACCTTCATTTTCCTCATCAATCTTGAGCGCTTTGGATATGTACTCAAAGGCACGACGATGATGATGCTTTTGCTTCGCCAACAAAGGATCACCAGGACCAGGTGAATAGCCTCCACCTGGACGATTGGTTGCCATCTCCAGGGGCTGTAAGGCGCGAATACGTTGTGGCTGGACCTGGACTTGCTGCTCACCTCCCGATCCCCCTGAAACTCCACCCGTTTCAAGTGAATAGCTAAGGGTTTGGTTGTGCTGATGCTGCTGCAATTGCAGCTGTTGCTCCTTTGAATTTTGCACGACAATCTCAATATTACAGTCGCGACGATGAGGTCGGTACAACACCTTTGTGCTGGCACCGTATAAATAACGAAAAATGCAGAACAGCTGATAAATCAGCGAGCGCAGAACGTTAAACAGAAAGATAATGGGGAACGAAACAACGTAAAGATTTTGTTTATGCACTGACGAGTGCCCTCTGCCGTTGCAGCTTCTTGGGGAGCTGCCTGTTGGCGTCAAATCATCTGTGGTTGTGTCGTCGTCACCTTCAGGGGAGGAGCTCCCCGAGGTCGCGGTAGCGGCACGTCGACTTGAGGACGACACGTTGGAGTTGTTGGAGTGTGCGTGGGAGCTAGACTTTCGTTCATCGATCGAAGTGCGATGCGATTGGCGGTGGGAGCTGCTGCTGCCGCCTCCACCAGCCCCGTTGTTTGACTTGATGGGGGACTTTTGGCTGCTGCTACTGGCACTGGAAGAGGACGACTTGGTACGTACCATCGATATTGATTGCCCACTACACCTAATATTATTTCTTTCGTTTTGCAAAGAAAAAAAGAAAGAACACAACTATGCGACCCGAACTGTAGAACACACAGTAAAATTTATAGGCAAACACACGGCGCACTGTTCGTTTAAATATTGTTATCAATCATTGTTTGTTGACTAAATAACTAAACTTTTCTAAATCAATTTTCTCCGTGCGAACTACATATGTATCTCGTCTCTCTCTCTCACAAAAACACAATAATAGAGATGGGAAAACCATCGATGGCACCATCGATATTATCGATGAAACCGATGGACTGCGATAAATCGATGGGAATTTTTCGACGTCGATATATCGAATTTCTTTTAGCCAGTGGCTCTGTTAAACATGTTGCAAGGGGGTCGCAACTCGATGGAAGCATCAAAAGAGTGAAGTTCCCAACTTCGAACAAAACAGTAAAAATCGTGAAAAATAGTACCAACATCAGGTAAAGGAGTCGAACTCCGACAATAGAGTCAAACATGCAATAAAAGAGTAAGTCCGTCGACGAAAAGAGAACGACAAGACAGAAAGAGCACAAACGCCTCTCAGTAGAGATGGGAAAACCATCGATGGAACCATCGATAGTATCGATTGTTCGTATCGATGTTCCAGTGCCACTGTATCACTTTAATTGGAAACGTTGAGAAAAATCGGAAGAAAAAAATTATCGAAAGAAGGCGTCGTCATTTTATGAGAAATAGCGTTTAAAAAAAAAGTGATTAAATCCATAATAACTTTTACTTTATTGAGAAAATGGGAACGTTAACAGATTTCGGGCAGATTGCATTAAAATGGGATCCCAAAAACTTGGAAATTCGTACAATGTCTGTGGAGAAAACACTGGAGCCATTGGTTTTGCAGGTGACAACGCTTGTGAATACGAAAGGCCCAAGCAAAAAGAAGAAAGGTAAGAAAGAAACTGTCTGCCTAGTGCACAAATGTAATACTTACATACAATCTGTATGGATGTATGTATATGAGACATCGGTTTGTATCTTAACAGTGCAAATTAGTTTCATTGCTTACATACATATATGTACATAAATATGAGTATGTATGCATTTCGAAATTAGCCCATTTACATACATACATACACAAATATGTACACATAGAGCATAAAGCATGAAAAATACATATGTATTTGTGTACCAATGTATCTAAACCTGTGTGAAAGCTAAACTTGACGAATTGAACATTGATTGAGTTGAATAGTTTTTGTTTGCGGTGACAAAAGGTGTACATACAACACATACATGCGTATGTATATGTATCGACTTATGCGGATACTTAATGAGAAACAAAACATTGTATGTTTGAATAGCAAAAGCCGCCAAGAATTGGGGATTGATCGGTGAATGAACTGTAAAAAGGAATTAATTAATTTACGTTTGCCTAGCCCTAAAATCTAATAATCTTATTTATGTATAAAAATAAATTGTTTGTTTTACCTTATTAACTCATTCAAGGCAAATCAAAGCGGGCCAGTGCATTGGTTGCAGCTGTCGAAAAGGCTACGGAAAATTTTATTCAAAAGGGGGATCAAATTGCATATGAAAACCCCGATATTACCCAAGAAATGCTCACTGCCGTGGATGAGGTTCGCAAAACTGGAGACGCCATGAGCATTGCGGCTCGAGAATTCTCAGAAGATCCATGTAGTTCTTTAAAACGTGGCAATATGGTGCGAGCAGCCAGGAATCTCCTTTCAGCTGTAACTCGGCTGCTTATTCTAGCCGATATGGTTGATGTTCATCTCTTGCTGAAATCTCTTCACATTGTTGAGGATGATTTGAATAAACTGAAGAATGCATCGAGCCAAGATGAGCTAATGGATAATATGAGGGTAGGTCGCGCTGTCTTATCCCATCTTATTTTACAAGATATTAATAAACAATTTTTGAATTTCAAAGCAATTTGGACGGAATGCAGGTGAATTGATTAAACAAGCAGCTAAACGTCAACAGGAACTGAAGGATCCACAATTGCGTGACGATTTGGCAGCGGCTCGGGCAATGCTGAAGAAGCATTCAACTATGCTGTTGACTGCATCTAAGGTCTATGTTCGCCATCCAGAGCTAGATCTGGCTAAAGTCAATCGGGATTTCATTTTAAAGCAAGTTTGCGATGCTGTAAACACCATAAGTGACGTAGCCCAAGGCAAATCATCTCAGCCTACGGATGTTTACAGCGGAGCTGGTGAGCTTGCTGCTGCTTTGGACGATTTTGACGTAAGTGGTTCTGGGTTCTTTACTCTCATCAACAATAACAATAACTTAATGTTCATTTCGATTGGCAGGAGGGCATCGTAATGGATCCAATGACGTACAGTGAGAAACGGTCTCGTCAACTGCTAGAGGAACGCTTGGAAAGTATCATAAGTGCAGCGGCTCTAATGGCGGATGCGGATTGTACCAGAGATGAGCGTCGTGAAAGAATTGTTGCCGAATGTAATGCTGTGCGACAAGCTTTACAAGATTTGCTCTCTGAATATATGTCCAATGTGAGTTTTATTTTATTGCCCATTCGTTTCGTGTTGCAATGTATTTAAAAATCAACATCCTTACAGATGGGACAAAAAGACAATACCCCAGGACTGGATCGTGCAATTGATCAAATGTGTCGCAAAACAAGAGATCTTCGTAGACAGTTGCGTAAAGCTGTGGTTGATCATGTATCGGATTCATTTTTGGAAACAACAACACCTTTAATCGATTTGATCGAGGCTGCCAAATCGGGAAATGAGAAAAAAGTGCGGGAAAAGGCCGACATTTTCACTAAACATGCCGAAAAGCTGGTTGAAGTTGCCAATCTCGTTTGTAGCATGTCAAACAACGAAGATGGCGTTAAAATGGTTCGATATGCTGCCGCACAAATTGAAAGTCTATGCCCTCAAGTAATAAACGCCGCTTCAATTCTGACTGTGCGTCCCAATTCGAAAGTAGCTCAAGAAAATATGACCGCCTATCGACAGGCATGGGAGGTGCAAGTTCGCATTTTAACTGAAGCCGTTGATGACATTACAACCATTGATGACTTTTTGGCTGTTTCTGAAAATCATATTCTGGAAGATGTAAACAAATGCGTAATGGCTTTGCAAGTTGGTGATGCCAGAGATTTGCGTGCCACCGCTGGGGCTATTCAAGGACGTTCGGCTCGTGTTTGCAATGTCGTGGAGGCTGAAATGGATAACTATGAGCCGTGTATTTATACCAAGCGTGTGCTGGAAGCCGTTAAAGTTCTAAGAGAGCAAGGTGTATATTAGAATTTTACGTATTAATGCTAAATACTAATTTATTTAATCATCCTATAATCAATGTTTTATGTTTGTACGCATTATTGCAGTTATGACTAAATTTGATCAGCGAGTCGACGCTGCCGTGGAAGCACTTTCAAATAATACAAACAAAGATGTTGATGAGAATGACTTTATAGACGCATCTCGTTTGGTGTATGATGGCGTACGTGAAATTCGTCGCGCTGTTTTAATGAATCGAGTAAGTACACAATTGATACCAACAAAATCTCAATTTGAAATACAAATATTACTATTTTGTTTAATAGAGCTCAGAAGACTTAGATACAGATACTGAGTTTGAGCCCGTTGAGGATATGACATTGGAGACACGTAGTCGCTGTAAGTAATTTGTATAATATCAGTTAAATTGATTTTAAACATACTTGTATTTTTTTAATGTGTAGCAAGTGCTCATACTGGTGATCAGACAGTTGACGAATATCCAGATATTAGTGGTATTTGTACTGCTAGGGTAAGTTAATTTAAGCAAAAATTTGATTGTCATCTTAGCTAATACATTGCTTATTGTTATAACTCATTTAGGAGGCAATGCGTAAAATGACAGAGGAGGACAAGCAGAAGATTGCTCAACAGGTTGAGCTCTTCCGTAGAGAAAAACTAACTTTCGATTCAGAAGTCGCGAAATGGGATGATACTGGCAATGATATCATATTTTTGGCTAAACATATGTGTATGATTATGATGGAGATGACAGATTTTACCAGGTGCGTAAGAATAACAACAAGTACCAAAAACATAAGTATATATAAGTTTATTGCAGAGGACGTGGACCTTTGAAGACCACAATGGACGTTATTAATGCTGCTAAGAAAATCTCAGAAGCTGGTACTAAGCTCGATAAATTGACACGTGAAATAGCAGAGCAATGCCCGGAAAGTAGTACTAAGAAGGACTTGCTGGCTTATTTGCAACGCATTGCTCTCTATTGTCATCAGATTCAGATTACATCGAAAGTCAAGGCGGATGTTCAGAATATTAGTGGTGAACTAATAGTTTCCGGGGTAAATTTGAATAATTTTTAATTTAAAATGAATATTTGTGTTAAAAATATGTACATTATTCTCTTTTCTTAGTTGGATAGTGCGACTTCGTTGATTCAAGCAGCTAAAAATTTAATGAATGCGGTCGTCCTTACCGTTAAATACTCATACGTTGCATCCACTAAGTACACCAGACAAGGAACTGTCACTGTAAGTACAACGCAACTAATTAACATTTGATGAAATGACAAAAGAAAACTAATGACAACAATTATATTTTTTAGTCTCCAATTGTGGTGTGGAAGATGAAAGCACCTGAGAAGAAACCATTGGTAAGACCAGAGAAACCAGAAGAAGTCAGAGCAAAGGTTCGAAAGGGATCACAGAAGAAGGTTCAAAACCCAATACACGCCCTATCTGAATTCCAAAGTCCTGCTGATGCCGTTTAAGTAGTGTAACATCTCGATTTCATTAAAGTATTATAAAATTATACAATACACATACATACCTAAATTATACAATATAATATGTATATGCACAGACATAAATACTGCAAACATTTCTATATGCGCACTAGAACAAAACAGTTGCTTAATAAATAAAAAATATATAAACAACAGTTCATTTAACATGAAAGCAATGAGGTAAGGCCTTAACAATTTCAAATATTCAAATCTTATTGAGGATAAATTATCTTAATTCTGATAGAAGAAAATATTTGATACAAGAATTAATCAGCATTTATGTGTCTCTCTTTTGACCGTTGAAATGCAGAGTGTCATATCTGTTGCAAACCTCAGCTTCTGCTCAACTAAATTCTCCCACACAGCTCAAGAATCATATTAAAAGTGAGCATATTTATCTGCGAGGGGTAGTTTAGTAATAGTCTTTTCAGTTTTTATTTTAATAATAGCAAGCAAGAATAGCATTTGTACTTAAAATCAAATGGGGAAATGATAGCTAATTAGGTGGATTAAATTTATGGAATTTTCCACCGACAAGGTGACGATTATTAGAAAAATATGTTGTTACCCTTATTCGTAAATTGATTTTGCTTTAGCCTGCCCTCTGATATGCCCACATATATTTTTATCATCTTTCCCACTTAAGTTTCGCTCCTGTCATGCGTATTTAATTGCTGCTAGTTAATACAAAGACAAAAGATTCTCAGACACACAGTAGAATACTGTGGAAAATTATGCGATTTCTGAGTTTTTCTTAAATTATTAGAAATTTAAAATTAATTTCTATTTATTTTTTTATAGAAAATATTAAAAAATAAAGAAACCCAAGGCATCTTTGACTTATTTATAGCTTAAATTAATTTGTAATTTATTTTGATTCAAAATATTAAACCACAGTGCTAAGAGCTTTTAGATTAGCTGATTAAAATGCAACTAAACTTAGTAGTTTGAAGATGCTCAGTGAAAGAAAACCAAATCTCGGGATTTTAAATAATACATATGTCACATAATCATAAATATAAATTTTTTGTATTTTTTATTGAATTATTTATATGGATTTTACAACGTTGTAAATACACCAAGTTATATATTTTTATAATTTAAATATTTATAATTTGAGGACTGTGCTTCGACATTTTGGTAAAACTATTAATATTTTGGTAATTTTATATTATTTGACTACACCATTTGATTGTTTAAAACAATAAATAAGTTTTATAATCAGACCTTAAGAGGGGAGTATATGTATATTGGCCGTTTAACCAAAATTCATTATTATAGAGACCAACACACAGGAGTCTACGTGTAAAACCAATCAATTTTAAAATAATATATGTATATACATATATATGTATATATTAAAGTAATAAGACATTTTATTAGCCATTTCAATAAATAATAAAGTAAACTTTTTCAGTCTTTAACAAAAAATATTTACGTATTTAGTTTTGTTAGCTTAGGTATACATACATACATGTAATCTAGTTTAATTTGAACTGGACTCTGATAATATATTTTGCTTTATGGATTAATATCTACAATACTAATAGAATGGTATCATTTGAATAAAACAATAAGGATAGAGTGATCATGAAAAGGTGAAATCAAGATCATATATCAATGATTGTAAATAAGTTAAAAATGTTAAAGAAATTTTCAGTTACTTTGACATTCAATAAATTTTCGAATTTTAGTAGCCATTCATTTCTCAAATGTTAAAAATATTTTACATTTGATCTCCATCTTATGAGGAGACATATTAAAGTTACTAAAGTCCGTGAAGTCTATTCATAAAAATATATATTTTAAAAAGTTAAAAAATTCTTGTGAGTTTCTGAACTTTTTAAACTCTTGGTGCCAATGTTAAAGGATAACAATTGGCCGGCAAAGCTACACATGCTGGATATATCTTTATTGTGGAAAGATCCACACTATTTATATTATATGACTGTATGATATTTGCTAGTAAAATGAAACCAAATCCTCTTACCAAGTTTTGACCTATGCAAGTACGTTTGCCAATGCTAAATGGCAAAAAGTATGGAATATTTTTCCTTAGCTGATATACATTTGGTCTATTGCACGCTTCGTTGATTTTGACTGATTCTTGAGCAGTAGTCGAGATCGTGGCTTCCTTTTCAAATTCTATACCCGAATCGGATCCCTGTGAACTTCGTCTCTTTTCAAAAACCTTTTCCGATTTACCCTGACTGTCAATTTTTTCCTCCAAAAATCTTTCTGGCTCAAATTGATCTGGACTGGTCCAGTTTTTCTCACTCATATTTAGTATATAATTATTGATGAAGACAATGGTACCACTCGTAACACCGAATCCAGCAATTACACTGTCCTCGGTGGCAACGTGTGGCACAATGGGTGATGAAGAGTAGCGCAATACTTCGAATATTGTGGCCATAGTATACGGCATTGCATCCATATCGTACAAATTAATTTTCCGTTTTCCATTATTCGACACAAAATCGACTTCATTCTGAATTCGATGGCCAATTGTTGGATTTTTGGCAATATATGATAAGGCCAACATTACGAGATTTCCAACAGCCGAATGTCCACCGATAAAGTCTTCCAACATGAAAATAATTGTATTGCGGGATACATTCTTATCTTCCTTAAGACTTTTCAGTAATGCATCCGTAAAGTCATTATCCGGTTCATCTAAATCGATATTCAATTCTCTCTGATTGATGACCCGATCCAAAATGAACTTTCGTATTGTTGTTGACCAATGCACAATTTTTTTGGTGTGATTCTTATAGAACGGCAATAGCCATGGCAGAAAATCCAATGGATATCCTTGATTAATCTCCCAGAATATTTCATCAAAATATCTGACAATCTGCTTGAATTCCGTATCGTCGTAATCGAAACGCGTGGAGCACATATACTGGCTAAACATATTTGCACTCGCTTCCAGAATTAAAGGTTTTATATCAAAGGATTCTCCCGGCACAATCGCCCGGCCCAATTCGTGCATTAAATTATCGATTTCATTGCAGCCTATTTGGGACATCTTTGTGAAAAACGATGAGGATTCACGTGGCGAGCAATGGCGTCTCGCCAAATTACGTCTCTTTGTCTGCAGTTGTGACCAGTCACACAAAGCCAGTGCTGCAAATCAAAATAAATAGACAAAAAAAATGTATTTTTTTAAGTGCAACTTTTATAAGTTATAGATATAAACACATAAAACAAATGCAACCCTTAAGTTTAAGCAAAATGTGAAGTGCACTATTTGAGTTAACAGCTGAAGTAATTTGAAACTTTTAAAAGTGCTCAAATACTATTTAGACGTCTGAGTCTTAGTTTAAACTGGTAAAATCGTTATTCGTTGGTTCTTAGGGCAAATAGTTAAACGTTTTAATCATAAACGTTTTAAAGCCAAATTTAGTAAGACAGCCATTAATAAGAAACTTTCAGTGACGTGATTTTGGGTGTTCGGATTTATTATATAGTTCGGCTTATTACTAGATATGTAGCCGTTTAAAAATTCCCTACTTAAGAGATGTTTTTTAATCTGAGGACCTGAGCATCTATGAGAGAAGTGTAATTTAATATAATTACGTTCGAAATTCTAGAAAATTAATGTACAAAATGGCGTATCTTTGGCTTAGTTCAGATCATTCTATTATACTAGAAAAAGTTCATAGTGATACCTTACTAGTTTACTAAACAAATTTAAAGGATTTAACAAAAAATTCTTAATAACTTACAGTTATTTCGATCGCCGCCAAAGAGTTTGTGATAACGCAGAAAATCCGGTCGTCCGCCAAAAAATTTTCCATTTTGATTGAGAACTTCTCGTATCAGTTCCAGATTATTAACAACCAGGCATCGTGTATGACCAAGGGTCAATGAGTAAATGTCACCGTATTTTTTTGTTAATTCACCAAATCCTTCAAATGGATTATGCTTAAATTGTCCGAGAATATCTAAATTTCCAATTATTGGCCATGGTTTTGGTCCAGGAGCCTGCTTAAATTTGCAAACTCGCTTTTCCGATGACAAGTGTCCTCCTTGAAGGACAGAGGCTTTTCGCTTTGTTTTTATCATAATTAACACATAAGATATAAATGTTATAGTGAATAACATGCCGATTAACGAATACCACAATGCAAAAATCATGATGATGGATACAATTTTGTTTTGTTGTTGTTGGTTATTGTGATTTAAGAACGTGGAAGAAAAAAGAAACACGCAGAGCAGACCAGCTTACTCAATATTCTCGACTAAACGGAAAATCGTCGATGGCGAGTTTTTATAGGCACAGACTTGAACACCAATCCTCGTCTCGGTGTTCGCTCTCTGAATCTTCTGATTTTTAAAGTACTTTCTTGAAGTCGAAGAGCAGAAAATTACAGAAAATAAATCAACATACATACACCGAGAATACCTATGAACGTATGTACATACATATATATATATATATACTCTTACATATGTACATATATGACGTTTATATGAAGTTCTTATTTATACAAGTTCGTACAATGTGTACATGTGTATAAATTTTAAAGGGAAATATATTTATCAAAAAAATACGTAGATATATGCATGTGTATAGGTATGTACATACATACATACATATAGCAAAACTTTATTGACATGAGTTCTCCAGGCTTAATATTAGTTTTGCGGAAGTTTGGATACTCTAATCAGTTATTCACTGTAGACAGAGAAAAGGAATATATAATTGGAAGAGACCTTTGTCAAGGAAAAGGAAGTTGTGAAAAATATGTACATATATATGATAGAATGATCTTTTGTTCCATTTCTACAGAAATTGATTTTAAATAACATACTTCTTATGCTGTTTCTAGCATTTACTGGATCGAATCTATTTTAATCATAAATTTCTAGAATTTTTCTAGATTTTTGCAACTTTCTAAAATTATAGCAATAGGCTATAAAACACTATATATTTAAAATCAGAGGTCCAATCTCTGTAAACTTTTTGGCTTAGTATAACTTGACAAAAGAAGAAGAATTTTATAAATAAATCCGCAAATATAGACGTCCAGCTTTGACATCATTTTTTATTTATCCCACATCGAATTTTCAAATATATTCAAGTTTAAAAAAAAACGGTCAAAACACATGTGAGTATAAACAAGCCACGAACACGTTTCACTGACGTCACATGCGTCATTGAAGAGATCCTCATTAATGCAGTGAAGATTGATCTAGGTGTCTCCATATCGATAGGCTGATCAAACCATATACTTCCGTCTGCCTGTTGCCTTATTATACCCTTTGTATTGAAGGTCTAAAGATATTTGTTGAACCGTTGTACCCTTTTAATTAAGTTATCCATACTTTTGTATGTATGTATGTATGTACATGCAAACATGCGTGTGTCTTTATTTATAAATAAGCAATTTTCCAAAACCAAAATCAAACAAAAAAAAAAAAACCCACAAAACTGCTGACCATAAGCAACTGAAAAATTTAAAAAAAAAATGCAGTGTTCCTGTTCTTAAACGATTATTCTGTTAATTTGTTTAGTTTCCGATATAATAATTTGATTTGATTTTATGCCCTTACATATGATAAATTCTTTAGAAGATATTTTGATTTTTATGCTATGAAACCCCAATGAAATTAATACACCCGTTTAGAAAATAAAAGGGTATTATGAAGACCAATTTCAAACTGCTGATAATACAAAAGTGAGCGATATATATATGTATGTATATAAATACATACAAACATGAACCACTCTGCATATGTGAGGTGGACTGGTTATTTTTCCTTGTAAACGAAGTGAAATTTTTGGTGATTTTTAATGATTTTCCAAAGAAAACAAGCTTGATTATCATAGATTTAGACTACACTGAAATAGTTTACTTTTGGCAACTCTCGAGAGATTCAATTTCGATTGTTGTTGAGAGGCTTTAAAGAAATATCACTCATACGACATGGTATGCAAAAGTTGCAGAGTTTGGGTTTCAAATTTGTGCTATTTAGGTTGGTATCGCAAGTTTTTTTTACCTACTATATTGCATTAGATTTATCATTTCCACTTAAAAGTCAGTTCTTAACATATAGATCCATATTATAAAGGGTCGATCGCGATTGAAACGATTAAGCTATGCCAACGAATCTCGCCGTACTGACTTTAAAATGATAAATGAACATTCATATATAACAAAAACCAATTTTTTGTTTCCTTTCGAACGAAACTCTTGTGAATATTATGAAAAGGTATTCGGAAAAAGGCATCAGGTTTCATTGCAACTCCTAAGTTTTCATGTGCTTTGAGTTTTTTTTTGTTTTTCTTGTTTTTTTTTTACAAAAATTAAGACAATTGAGGCTAAAGTTATGTCATATTTCTGTAGACAGACAGTCGAATTTATATCCACAATTTACTGAGACGGAATCAAGAAGTTAATAATAAAAAAATTAGTCAATATTAAATAAGAATTAATTGTATAGAAGTGTTTTGTTTTTTCAGAACCATATTAAATGGTAAGAGTATATTGAAAATTATATATATAGTTCTTTTGATCCTATGGTTCTCTCGTTACACATATACATACGTGTATTGTAGTATATATGTAGGTATGTGCATGTGTGTATGCAGGCCAAGGTTATGAAAAACCAGTTTTTTCAATATTTTATATAAATTAATTCACATAGCACCTATTGAGCTGGACCATGGACTAAATTTACGTAAATAATACATATTCTGATACAAACTGAACTGTTTTCATTTTCGTTTTTATAAATTTACATCTTTTGTATTTACATATTCACATTTAAAATAAAAACTATTCAGTGTAATAAGATCGCATTTCCATTTAGCACAATTTCAAAAACTCATACAAAATATTTTCCTATTACATTGACAACAATTCAATTCTCTTATCGTTAGTTTTCTTTGGTTTTCTGTTAGAGTTCAAATATGTTTAGCATTAGAATATACTTAGAACAAAGAGCTCAATGACATTGTTACGGTTTAAAAAATAAAAACAATGTAAGTCTTTAACTTTGCATATTTCTCACTTCAAGCATACATGGCCATATAATGGGTATCAAATACACGATTACAATACCGTACTTCATACAGCAAGTATTTAAATTGTTTAAACTGATAAAAGAATCTGTAATTCAGTCTTATTTTTGAAATAATATTAACTAATTTGATGCAGGGTATCACGCAGGCAACCTCACTTAAAGAGTATTTTGTTTTTAATGCAAACCCATGAAATATACATACAATATGTATATATCCTATAGGCCCAGTTGCTCAAAAACTGTGTGAAATTGAGAATCCAGAATACTAAAACGTATTATATTAAATATTGCTTAAATTTGATTGTTGAATTGAAAAGAATTATATAATATAGTTTAGATATAGTCCAATATACACATTTTATAACAACTTTATTATATATATATTTAATTACATTATAATTGAATACTTTTTCAAGTGTTTTAATCTATTTAAATGATTATTCCATTCGTCTATACATATGTGTATGTACATATATGTACATATGTACATACGCTCACGTTTATCATGAGATAGTGTATTTTTGTCCAGTGCAAATGCACCAACATATCAAATTTATATTGGTTTATTTGAATCGTCAATATAACGGCTGCTCTGTGCAATATAAATTAAACATGAGTATTTTTACCTCTGTACATACACAGTTAATATTTTCAAACTGAAAGAATTAGTTAATGGTGGAAATGTCAATCAATTTATTTTATATAAGTCACGTATATCGGCTATTCTCGATCGTTTTAGAATTTCATTCGAATTGTCCGAGACACTGCATCAGGCCCACTGAAAGGGTTTCGTAAGAAACATTCAAGTGTGGGTGACTCATGGAACCTTTGAGTTTTGATATCTTGTGTTTAGTGGTGACGCACATCTAATTGAAATTCAATTATATGGTATAATGATTGGACAAAATCTAGGTTTAAAGGCAAAATCCTGTTGTAATATATGGTAGTCCGAATTGCATATACCCTTAAAGTATATAGGTCGTTGTTTCACAATTGAATCAAAACAATTAAACATGATTCATTAAATAAATAGTCTAAATTCTTCATGATAAAGTTACACTGGGGAGAAATCAACATCTTTACACTTTATTATATAGAAATTAGAAGAGTTTTTATTAAAAATAATTGTTTATTCTAGTAAGATACTCCTTGTCTTTAAAATTGTTCCGTCGTCTAGAGATAAAGAAATGGAGCAAACCCTTGAAACTGTCTTCCTACTTCAGTGGTTTCCTCTTTAACTTTTTTGTGGTATTCAGTGTTGACAGAAAATAGCATAAAAACACAAAAATGTATACATTATAAAGAAATATAAATAAATATATGCAATTTTATTTTAAGCAGATCATAATACTCTTAAAAATAGGATACAATTTTTAAGCTAGGTATCATTCAACTCAACGAATAAATCGGTTCTCTGTAAAGAAATTCAATTGTATGTAAACGATTTCGATATCCTAATTTAATCATCATATCTGTAGGAGAGATTAAAAATATATGTTCATGATTTATTAGCTTAAGAGGAGTTTCGTGAAACTCTTTGCAAAGTGTATACCCATAATGTTAAACACCTGCACGCACCTTCAAATATATTGATAACATTCAGTGATAATGTTAAAAGCTATAAATATTCCTAGGAGCGCTGTTCCCTGTGACACCTGCAATTATAATAACATTGATTAATAATATTTAAGGCAGTTCTTGCAAAGTTGTGTCGCGGTCAGTTGTGCGTGCTCAAAAAGGTGGCAAATGGTTAGTGGGAAATTATGTAGGAGATTTTTAAAAAATCCTCAGACAATTTAAAAAAACTTCTTGTATGTAAATCAACGAAATATCAAACTATATTTTTGTGAAAAGTTTCAAGTGCATGCATCTAATGAAAAGTGTTTATTTCCTTGTCAAAATGCACTACCAATATTAGGTCAAGACCTTGCCAAGGCCGGTCAAATATTGTCAATATTGTCAACCTTTTGTGACCTGATATTGTCAATATATTCAAATTCCGTTAAATTCCGTCATCAAATTAACCTGCAACATCGTCATAATCGATCAAATTAAACAGTTATATTTTTATAAATTACTGCTTGAGTTCTTGTGATTTTCTTCATTTGAGATCTACATACTATATACATATAGTATATTTCTGTGACATACATAAGCCTGTCGTATGGTCAGGTCCGGATTAGCCATAGAGCCTTGAGTGGGAGTTTTTGGTCATCAAAAGGTTGATTCATTCTTTATTTATTTACCTAAATTGACTTTTGAACAATTGACTCTGCGAAAATGAAACTGTCAAATTTTTTACCAATTTTCGAAAGTAAAAATTTAATAATCAATCTATCTTTTTAAGAGAGTTAAAAATTACAATAAACAGCAAAATATTCCACCATAGATAATTTGATAAAGTTTTGAATTATTTGTCGTAGTTTTGAAGTCAGAATCAGGTCTTTTAAAAGATATCGCGAGAAAGAAATGTTCTTCCAAATTTTCGCAAGAAAGTGTTCAAAAAAAAAAAAAACATTATCTTTGTGTATCTGAAAAATATGGTAGTTTTTGACCGATTTTCATTAATTGTCTAATTGGATCACATTGGAAATTAATTTTCTCATTTAAAATAAAAATTCGATAACTTATATTTGGATTTTTGGATTGCTACAGTCCCCGTGTTGGCTTAATCCGGCACTGGTGGGGCGAGAGAGACTATTGAATAATGTTTTTACTTTTAAAGATTGAGCGTCATGAAAACTATAACAATTTCACCTCCATCTGAGTCGATTGTTTATCTGTGTAAACACACCCACACAAATAGACATTGTCTCTTTGCTTATTTTCACTATCTTGCATGTGTATCCAACTAAGTATATGCACATACGGATCGTATGTAAATTGATCAGAATGTACAATCCGTACATCTGTGATTCCATTTCATCTGTTAGTTTAAAAAAAATGTATCATGCAAGAAGATTGTTGCTGCCGTTGCCGTTGCTGTTGCTGTTGGTGTTGCTGCGGTATTCAGATGAGCAACGGTTACCCAGAAGCACCGGATAAGGCTGTTTATAAGAATGCCGGTATTTTGTTTGTGCGCATACCCAATCCCTTTTTTTTGAGATTGTCACAAACTAAAGTTGGACTGGAGAAGACAACAAATTAGCATACTATAAAAACTTTTGAATATTTTTTCATTGTACTTGCAAATGCGTCAACTCTGAAGCTTTAAAGGAACCACCGTTACACTCAACTAAAGTTCCTCTGATATAAAAACAGAACACATCGCAATTTTTGATTAAGTTTCAACAATACCCAATCACTTGAGTTCGAGGCCATATTAAATACAAAATTTGCTTATTAAACACCTCACTCGTTACCACAAGTGAATCAATTTAGTTGCATTCCTTGTTAATATTAATAAACATTTTTTTTTTTTCAATAGATAACAATGGATCTTCAGTCGTACTCTTTGTTGTTCTTACAATTAGGTGAACTGATTGAATACATTAACCTTTCAGTCGTCTTAACATTGTTTGTTGTTATTCTTACAACTATATTGTTTTACTGGATGTTCTATGTACCCTTTAATTGGACAAAGGTATGTAGATTTTATATTTTATAATACTTAACATTTGATTGAATCACAAACACAATCAATGATAATAATAAAGTTTATAATGAAATGAAATAAACTCACAATTAGATCCAAAACATACATACATACCCAATAGGGGTTGTTAATGATTATAATAATAAACAATAGAGGTAAGGTAAACAATGTAAATTTTTGGTTTATAAGAAACGAAAACCATCAAGCCCCTAAAAAATCGCATGACAATTGTCCAGTATGTAACTGGAACACGCTGAGAATTTTGAGAGTATGAAAATTCAGTAGTACTGAGTAATCGAAGTTTTGAATGTGTTTTGTCCTCTAGATTACACATTCGACTCTGATATAAATATATTATTGCTACATGTAGGAATAAATCTCAAAAACGTAACAGTTTTCTAATTATGCATATTGATTTATATTCCACCTGGTAGCATATGAATGACGTCAGTTACTCAGAAGTATTAAAGTCAGAAAACCTTTCAAGTGGAGCACACAAGCGCGACGCAATAAACCGATTAAGAAAGGCGAGAAAAATTGGTTCCAAAGAATTACCACCACCATTTCCGAATGGATGGTACGGAATTTTGGAATCATCGAACCTTAAGCCTGGTGGGGTAAAGTATGTATCCTGTTTGGGAGAACATTTTGTGGTTTATCGCACAGAAACCAATGAAGTTTTTATATTGGACGCTTACTGTCCTCATTTGGGAGCAAATTTGGGAATCGGCGGACGTGTTGTTGGCGACAGCATAGAATGCCCATTTCATCAATGGCGCTTTGGAGGCACTGATGGCAAATGCAAACATATACCCTACAGCACTTCGGGTAAGTATTTTTTGGGTACAACCACATTTCATAGCCCAAATAAATGTTTTTCATCAGTTCCACAAGGCTCGAAAGTCAGAAAATGGACTTCTCAAGAGTTCAATGACTTTATATTTGTATGGTATCATGCCGATACTACGGAAAAGCCATGGGATCTTGTCGCATCTGTTAATAAAATGAACAACGATTTCGTTTTTCACGGCCGCAATGAGTTTTATGTAAATTGCCATATACAAGAGATACCAGAAAATGGTGCCGATCTTGCACACTTTGGAGCTATTCATAACGAAAGCATTTTTGCCGGAAGTCTTACACCGAAAACAAGCATGTTAAGTAGATTCGGATATCACCTGTGGGCAGCAAGGTGAGCAAATCTTTATGCAGACACGAGCTATTGTTTGTCACTCTCTCGATGGGGCATAAACATTGATTCAAAAGTAGAAATATACTTCTGGTTAGATACCAATTTCCTTGAATTTTCTGAAAGTTCAATCTTTATTCGGTTAAATTTTCATTATTACTATTTGCAGTTGGAGCTCGTCGAAGGGGCCCGATAAACATATTGCTGAAGTTACTTTAAGTCACAAATTGGAAATATTTAAGAATCTTTACTGTTTTCAAATGGATGTTTCCGGCAAACAGGTAGCTATGCAGATTTACCTTCAATAACTATAAGAACTTAAATTTGGTATCAAATTTAGATTGGTCCCTCTTATGTTAATCTGGCTCTGTACTCGCCGACTTTGGGGCATTTCCGAATTCTGCAAACAATTACTCCAGTCGAGCCGTTAATGCAAAAGGTGGTGCATCGATTTTACGGGCCCCGTTGGATGGGTCCGCTCATGAAAATCTTTATTTTTGGAGAAAGTGTTATGGTAAGTGGGCACATATATTTGTACAATTTTTTCTTATTAAACACCAATGAATTTACTTTTAGTTTGAGCGTGATATGAACATGTGGAATCATAAAGTTTATCGTAAAAATCCTTTACTGGTTAAGGAGGATATGAGTCTAAAACAATTTCGTTTATGGTTTGCACAGTTTTATGAAAATAGCAAATCATATCCTGAAGTAACCAATGTAGGATGGTAAAAGCTTTAGTTGCTAAGTTATTGTTTTCTATGCGGGGAATCTTCGCACCTTATATTTGCCACAAATAAATCAATTTTTATACTCATTATGGACTTTCTATTTAAGTATGTGTAAAGCACAATATTTATTTATTCAGTTGTATATATAAACATCCAAAGATATAGTATTATTAATAACAAATCGCGTATACAGCAGTGATAAACAGCCATAGTAAATTCCTCAAGCTTTGTTTGATCCTTGAAATTCCAAAACATCAAACGAAAGTCAAACCGTAAAGATATCAAGAAGCTATCTGAATTTGACTATATTCTGGTATTGAGAAGGATATTATATTGCCTGTGTTTCCTTTTTCAGCCATTCCAAAGTAAATGAATCCCCTTCTTGTTGAAGTATTGGCGAAAGTGTTTCCCACACCAATTTGTGATAATCGTTCAGCAACTTGATCTGAAGAAGAAAAAACATATTAACATCCCACTGCAAAATTAGATTATTTTTGTATCATACCTCCAGATCGGTCAGTAGCTCTTTAATTATAAGTTTCGTTTGTTTTGGGCACATTGTGATTGTGTGGAAAGTCAATGCACCACGGTTTGCGAAATTATTTTTAATTTGTGCTGGAACTATCTGAACAATATCTTCAATGCGTATTCCGAATTCTCCATCCTGGTAGAAACCAGGTTCTGAAATCCAAATAGTCAAGTAAAATTCACAAAGTTATAAAACTGTTACTTTTGGCTTACCATTCGAAATAAACATATTTGCTTGAAGACCGGGGTCATCAGGCATAGGTCGAATTCCCACTCCCATCGGACCTTCGTGTACGTTTAAAAAGTGACCCACACCGTGGCCAGTGCCATGGCCATAATCTAAACCGACGTCCCAGAGCGACTTTCTGGCAAGAGTGTCCAACACTTGGCCCTTCACTTTCGCTGGAAAGATTGTTGCTCCGAAAGTTAATTGACCTTTAAGAACTCGAGTGTATGCTTCCTTTTGAAATTGGGTAGGCTCGCCAAAATGCAAAGTTCGTGTCACGTCTGTTGTGCCATCCCTGAAATAATTACGATTAACAATCAATTAATAATGTGCTTTCTACAGAATCCATATTACTGTATATACTTACAAATACTGAGCACCCGAGTCACATAAATAAATTTCCTTGTCATTGATAGCTCTGTTTGTTTCTTTTGCTGGATGATAATGTATAATCGAACCATTGGGTCCGGAAGCACTTATTGTCGCAAAGCTTAATCCAATATAATTATCCTTTGTGCTGTTAAATATAAATAAAGATCAAGATAATTTAAAATATTTTGTCGATAAAAACCAACAAACAATAAAAATTAAAGCGATTTAAATGTTTATTAAAACCCAAATTACACAATTTTTTTCGTTGTGCTATCCAAATTTAGTTGATAAGATTTTATAAAGTAAAATACCAAAAATCACACCCTGATAAGCAAACCTCTTTAACAACAAAAACCACAACATTTCAATGTCCAAATAAAGAAAGTCTTATCTATATAAAATTAAACTACTTGCTGAGTAATCCACTTACATTGAAGCGAATAAACTTTGCATTACTTAATGGATTCCTAAGATACAACTTACCTTCTCAGCGATTCAAGTTTATCAGCTCCGGAGATTTCGTCGACTGCTTCTCCCTGTTGTACCTTTTTTTCAAGCCAAGCGAAATACTGGCACAATGCAACTCCATCGCGTACATGAGAATTCACAAATCCCTTGATTTCCACATCGTTTTTGATTGCTTTCAATAAGCAGATTGGGGTTATCTGAACGATCAATTAATTTATTAGTAGTTGGGTTTGATGTGGGTCAGGGAGAAATATATACCTCTTGATGGCGTTGGGATTTTGGTACCAAAGCTGTCAAATAATAACTGCTAGTGGGCGCAATCCAAAATTTACCCTTAGTTGTAGACACCTAAATCACAATTTATAATGGATTGACTAAGATATTTCATTGCAGATATTTCTATTGAATCTTACAAGTTGACACAATTCCTGGCCAATAAATGCATAAGGCTTGATGGTGATCTTTACTTTGTTTTCAGATTGATGCTGATTGAAATTCTGAGGTAGTTTTTTATCATCGATATAGAGAAAGAGTTCCTCGTGACGTATAATTAAATAGGCGAAGAATACGGGGTTATAATCAATGTCGGATCCTCGCATATTTAAAAACCCTGTAATAAAAGAACAAGGGATAATTAAATTTCAATCCTTTAAATTAATGAAATGGATAATTAATTTCTTACATGCTATTTCATCCAAAGCGCTAACGATTAGAACATCCGAATTCTTTTCGGTCAGCTTTTCGCGCACAATTTTCCATTTTTCCTCAATTGTAAGTCCAGCGAATTTCAAATCCAAGGTCTTAAGGGAGTTTGAAGTTTGTGGTGGCTGTTCGGCACCCCACACTTCATCAATTAGATTTTTCTCAATGGGCACCAAACTGCACTCTGTGGAAAATAATGGGATAAATTATTTCTACAAAGAATACTATCCAAAGTTTAACAAACCAGCTGAAATTAGTTCAGTTTCTATCGGCTTCCAGAGTCGGAAGGAAAAAAGCCTTGGATCAACGCCAACAGCACTGCCTTTGGGTAGATTCTTGGCTAACCAAGCCCCTACCGATGGAGTTGTAGTTAATCCATCCTTCATTAGTGTCCAATTGGCGTCAAGTTGCTTCTCCGCTTGCTGATAATAGCGGCCATCAGTCCATAACAGAGCTTTTTCTAAAGTTATTACTGCTGTTCCCGCAGATCCATCGAAGCCACTAATAAATGCACGTCTTTCGTCGTGTTGGCATTGGTATTCACTCTGATGTGCATCATCGGAAGGCACAATATAGGCAGACAAAGAACTGGCCTCAGGCACCCAAGCCCGCTGCATCAGTTCCCGCAGTTGCGACAGAATTTGCGTGGTGTCTTTCATCTCGTTGACAACAGTGAAATGCGTTTGGCTATAGCTTAGCTTCCTTGTTTTCAGTCCAGTTCGGATTGTAAAACGTATTATTCGTGATAAGATATAAGTTTCTTTATTTATGGACATGTGTTGAACCCCTATCCGTATATATATGTTTTTGTATGTGCAGGGCTTTTTTGTACAATTGCAGATTAATACATATACATTTATCAGAGACGAGCAAACTTAAGGAACCACCGGCGAACTAGTTATGGAATTGGAAGTTCCAAATTTGTGGAAAGAAACTTTCATAGTGCCTGTTAAATGTCAAGAATGACACAAAAAAGGCGCTGATAACTAGAAATATTATTACATTATTTGACTACTCAATATCCCAACTCAATAACTGGTTAAATAACATTTTGGTATATTTTTGACAAAATCTTTGCAAATAAATGAAATTATTAAAACTTTGTAAGTAGCTAAATCTAGCTATTTATAGCTAAAGTGTCAGATGTGTCATTTTGCATCGCTGTAGTGTCATACCGGATTAACGATAGTTATCTAAAATGGGCGCAAAAACTTCAATTCGTAACGATAAAGGAATATCGGTTCGATCCCCCTATTTTCCCTCTGTTTCCTTCTTCCAAGCAAACAGCGGGATAAATTGTGAAAACATTTAAAACAATAAAACATTTAAAACAACGAAGGAAGAATATTATTAATTAATGATAATTAAGGATATTAATAAACAGCCTTTTATATCGTAGCCAAGAACAATAAAAGTAAATAAAAACAGCTGGCTCAGATTACGAAAAACAAGCAAAAGAAACAAACAAAAGTGTAAGTGCAAGGAGGAGGAAGCGTCGGCGTCGGTCTTCATTTGCAAGGAAAGTGGAATTGTTAAAGTGAAAATATGTCAAATATATTTGCATTGTCCAATTTAATTATTAACGAATTAAAAGAAATTGGAGTAAAGCACAAGGAGAAGAAAACAAAACAGACTGAGGTATGAACTTAGTGGTACATTTTAATTCTTCGTATATATCAGTTTAATGCTTCCTTTTCAGAACAAATCCAGCCAGCGTTTGTTCCGCCAGAAACTTGATTATTTAAGGCTCACTGATGCCTTTCTGGCAAATGGCACAGTTGTTCAGGTCCCACAGTTCATAACCGAAGCGTGTAGTCATATTTTGGAACATGTTGATACGGAAGGCATCTTCCGTAAAGCCGGGTCCATGGCTAAGCAGCGGGAAATACGCGTAAGTATTTATGGTGGGTGATAATTGTAAAGAAAGTAATATTATAAAAATTCCAGAAATTCCTTGAGGCTGGTCTTCCTCTGGGTAAAAGTCATCGTGTAATCGACATTGCCAATATCCTTAGCTATTTCTTTCGGGAGCTACCTGAGCCACTCATTCCTGTTTTTATACATGAGACGCTCCTGAGATGCTTACAGATCACCGAGAGGAATCGCATAAAATCCATAGAACTGACATGTTTGCTTTTGCCGGCACTGTCGCTTCATACATTGGCCTACTTTATGCAGTTTCTCAATACTGTGACCACACATGCTGAGATCAACAAAATGACAGCAGAGAATCTCGCCATAGTTTTAGCTCCCAGCATTATGCCATATTCGGATCTTAATAGTTTGAGATTCAAGAACCATATTAAAGTTGTACAACTATTGATTCACCATGCCAACCATATTGGAACTATTCCAACTAATATCAGGGAGCAGCTCAAAGCCAAGAACCCAAGCACGCCAGCGCGATCATTAGGTGTCACTATGCACACACAATTGAAGCAGAGAAATGCAACTGTTGAAGACAGTGCCACAAAAACCGCAAATAAAAAGAAGAAAAGACGAAGTGGTAAGCCAACATAATATTTTTGTTGTTATCGTATTAATTACTAACCAATTTTAATTAGAAATGTTTAATGGACTGAAGAGAATCGTTGGATCAGCCATTGGAAGTTTAGATAATCTGGACTGCTCCATCGACGGATCAGAAAAAAATGATGTCTTTGAGGATTCAAAGAAGAAACAACCTCTAGGCAAACAGAGCAATCCTCTCTCCACCATTATGTCACAAAAACGAAAGTTTACGGAACCCTTAATGTTCAATTCTAAGAGGAAGTAAGTTTGCTATAGGATCTCAACAACAAATTGAATAAACCTAAATTTTTTCACAGGGATAATAAAATGTCCAGACTTAGTTTGGCTGGTGATCAGCAAATTCAAAATCTTCCGACTAGCACAGGACAAACAATGGAACGAAGATGGAGTCTAGTTAGTACGGGATGGGCTAAAAAGGAAGCCAAAAGAAAAGAATTAATATCTAACAGTAGTAATACGGAAAAAGATGATCTTAATGACGCCATGTGCCAGTTACCAACATTAGATGACTCAAAACCCAATACGCTTGATAAGAGCACAGATTCGGACAAAATTCATATATTCAAGAGTGAATATGAAGCTATAAAGCAACGTGTCACTGCCATTGAAAATCAAATATCTCAGGAATTCGAAGATGTGAGCCAAAAAGTGTTATTAAGCCCTCCTGATAATCTTCTAAATGGCCCTGAAGTAGTGCAAAATAAATTTGAGAAAATTCTAATTGAGACTGAGGCGTATGCAGCAACAGAACAACTGGCACAAAGCCTAAAGAAAGGACTGAAAATCACAAGAAGGATAGATCAGCAAGTAATTAGATCACCCAGTGCTAGAAAAATAGGAACAATCCGACGCCGATCGAAGGAGCGATCCCGCATTACTAGAACTAAAACCTGGCACGTTAGTGGCACCTCTGTTATTAATGATCCACTGTCATCTAACAAACCATTGCCCACAATTCAAGTAGATACAGCGGTAACTCCTCTTAAGTCAAGTAGCAAACAAAATGAAGAAGTTATTTCGGAAAATTGGCTGCCTGCAGAAACATTTTTTGAAAGTTTACCTAGTTGTCATTCAGTGATGGCAACTAACGATAAATTAAACTCAAAATATCGAAATTCACAATTATATAAATGTGCTTTGTATACTCCAACATTTAATAATGTTAAGTCCACCAATGCTTTTCCAGAAATTTGTAACACCCCAATGCTTCCACCTAAATCAGTTTCTGTAAAACGTACGCCAATGTGCCTATCGAGTCGCTTAGCAGCGGCGACACCAAGTAACGAGGATAACGGTCGTGAGTCAATAGCCCGACTGAGATCTCAAAATGCTGGCATGGTTAGGGCTAAAGCCAAACATTTCGATAAGCTCGAAGATTCGGCAAAATCGCATAATAAGAGTCAAGAAGATGGTTTAAACATTGACTCTGATAAACGTACAGCGAAAGCTAAGATAAATACGCAACCTGGTCTTAATAAGACATCGGCAAATAAAAACGAATTGTTTAAAGAAACTCCAAAAAGTGTCTACAAAAGACCAATGATAAGCCAGAAACCTGGTCAAGCTATTAAACAGCTCACTCATAAATCTCCAAGGAAATTATATCCCAATAATATTGAGAATCGATTCAATTTGCAGTTTAAAAATTATAAAGACTCGCCTCAAGCAGACAAAACTAAAACCACATGGAAATAATTGTAATTATATTAAATGTGAAAAATATACATTGATTAAATGTTAATAATTTTAAAATCTTTTTAATGACTATAATTTTGTATTTTGCCATATCGCTGAAATCAATAAAATATGCATAAAGCAAAAATGCGCTAATAGATTCTTTCAATATTAAATGTAAATAAATAAAATCACGGTTGAATATACTTTATAATATTGTATATTAATTGTAAATTGAATAACAGATCTATTTTGGTCAATAGAAACACAAATACACTTTTGAATTAATGTTTATTTTATGGATAACTAACTTTATGACTTTTGAATTTATTTATTTTATTATAACATTTGCATTTATATAATTTATTTTTTTTCTTTAGCTATTTCGGAGTATTCCTTTATGAGAGTCGTTATTTGGAAAGCCTGCAGGAAGAAATAATATATTTTATTAGTGTGATTCATTTTCTGCGAATTGAAATTTAAAAAATAATAATTTATACAAAAAAATACAAGTTCTATTCACTTTCTGTTTTGTATAAACTTAATCACACGTTAATTACCTGTGAAGTACTTAATATAACTTTGGATTGCTTTTTCTCAGTTCCGGTGAATATCATTAAAGAGTTCATATTCGGAGAGAATGATAAAATTGATTCATAATCGTGGGTACATAAAATATTTCGAGATCGATGCTCCAGTAAATGTATACCTTTTTGGTCGACAGCAAGCCACAACATTCGAGGCCAGTTTGAAGTGAATGTTTGCTGAAATATATACAAAAATATGATGTTAAATATGTTGAGAATTTTTTATTGTCTTATTCCACTCACCATAACATCAAATATGGTTGCGCGGTGGAGAGGCCAGCTTTGAATTAGATTTAAGAATGCTTTCTTTGCCTCTGCTGGCAGCATTCCACGTAGACTCTGATGATGCATAGCGACTGCCTCATGTGGTATGTTGGGCACAAATCTTGGCGGAAGACAATGACTGGCAACTGTTCTATAATCACACAGGGTTTCGCGACAATCACCAAGTTCCAGTTGACCCTGGAGCGCGGTCAACATAATTGCTTCCATTTCAGTGATTGGATAACGTTCACTTCTCAGGCTATGCAGATTTTGATGATAGAGCAGCTCCTTTTCAATTGAATCGTCCAAATTGATGTAATTGTCGCAAAACAAATGCTTTTTAAATAGGAACATGTAATGGTGCTGTCTTGGAAGGATAGCACTATTTGGCTGAAAAGCAGGCAACATTTCAAACACAAATTAGTTCAGGGAAATCTCAAATTTTTGTTTATTGTATACCAACCTGATTTGCTGCACCTTGTTGGGAAGCATTGCGATATTTTTCCCATTTCGCCATTATGTCGCATACCTTCTCCTCACCCAAAAGACTTCTTTCAGTATTGCCTATTACTTCATACAGCGCGTATCCTTTCGAGTTCTCTTGTAAGCCGATTTTCTTTTTTATTATTTCTATCACATCATTCGATGTTGAACTCGGATGAAATTCTATGGAGTAATATTGGCCATCCATGAAAAAGAACTTGGAATAGCAAAGTCTTCGATTTGTTGTGCATAGAATCTCTTCACAACTTGGTGTCCATTGGCGTCGACGGGTTCCTTGAGTTTTGAAAAAACACTAAATAGAAAACAATCAATACATTAGTATAATGAACAATAACTAACAATAATTAATACAATAACTAACAATAATTTATTTCTGTATATACCTTTTCGGCAAATCTAGCGTACTTTCCCTCTTCAGATATATAATCACTGGCGCATCGTTTTAAATGAGCAATTAAGTACTTTCGAATACATTTAATGGTTGGTAGTATAACGCTGCATGCCACTGATAGTAGAGCCCAGTTTTTGAGATTTATTCTTGAGTTAGCGTCCGGATGGTCCGTTGTTTGTTTGATTAACTGCAGATATAGTTCATTGAGTAAAGATTCCTTTTTCATGCATTTATCCATTATGGACTGCACTATGCGTATATGTTCATCTTCAGCTCTTTTGATTGTTTCACCTGAAATTTTATAAAAGCATAATTTCAGAAACTCTTTGTTTGTTATGGAAGGGTGAAATAGCCAAAACTACAACTTACCAGATGTTCCGAGACCCGAAAATGTTAATATTGAATCAAAAATTTGAACCATTATTGTTTCATCTTGATCGGAAATTGTGCTTAGACAGAATGGAATTTGTTGCTTACTGAAAGCCCAAAACGAATGAGTAAATCCCTTATATGTCTCGCCATGATCCTGAGTATTTGTTCTTTGTTCTGTTCTCAATTTTTCAATACGGTGCTTGGAAAGACGACGTAGGGTATTCCTTAAGAACCCTCCAGATTCATGAGGCTTCCTGACCACATCCATATCAATTAATTGCCTTCGGCATATAACTACATTTTGATATAATCGTGCTCTATCTTCATTTGTTATTCCTTTACTCTTTTTAGAGCAATCTAGAACATTTAATATCCAATTCGATAGTGCAGGACAATAGGATATTATCAGTGATCCTATTTCATTTTTCTGCAATGTTTCAAAGACAAAGCACTTTTGTGAGTCCAACACAGAGCTTCCATCACGAGCATGCTTAGTTATCTGCTGTGAAGTTCGATTAAGTGATATAGTTATAAAACTATCACTGGGATCTAGCATTATTGATTCAATATCTGTATATTTGAATTGGTAAATAACTAATTTATCCTCCGGCTGAATAAAGAGAATTCCCTCACAATTAACGCCGAGAATAATGTTATTAACAAAACTCCAGTAGCCCTTGTAAATAACGCTAAACATTGTTGTACCATATAAAGGGTACTGCATTACACAACTCAGATATAACACTTTTGCAGTCAGTTCATTTCTCGATGAGCCATATTGTCGATGAGCTTGAGCTAAAATTGGAATCCAGAATTGTTGCTCTCTTGTTTTCGATATACGGCTGGGCAAAAACGTATTGATGTCACAATAATATTCCGGCTTTGGCTGATTCGATGGATCGCCTAAAGCTACTTGTGCTTGCAAACCAGCTAACTGGAGAGCAACTTTTTCGCTTACTGGAAAATCATCGCACTAAAACAAAAGAAAAAAGGGGAAACTTTAAACTATCCCATTTTAAACAAAGTGTATTTTATAGATACTTACTTTAACCACGCTGTACACTGCTTGTGCATATAGCATACTAACTTCCACGGGATCTTGTGACAGCTCACGCGTTGACTTGAACAATCGCTTTTTAAAAACAAAACGATTTTCCCCTGATGTAGAGCCATTCGAAAGTCTTTTCAGGGCACTTGAGGAAGTTTGTTTAAGTTCCCATGCGGATATAATATCATATAGATAATCAAAACTTTTTATATGTTCTTCACCATCTGGACGTGATTGATAGATGGCCCAGCCCTCAATTGATGCCAGACTAAGTTTATCGGCGAGTTTCTGCACTGCATCTCCGGCAGTATCGGTTGGGTGAACATCAATGGCTTTTGTTCGTGCATCCAAGAAAAAAAATCTACACACAATAGTTCCAAGGCGTCGCATAGCCTAAAAATGTATATAAAAACATAGATTAAATCGTTATGTAGCAGTGATTAAGTATAGAATATTGGTTAAACTTACAGCAACTTCAACACTAGATGGTGGATACAACCTCGTCGATACTTTTGTGCTCTTACAATTGTCAAAGCACCATTGAGCATACTGCCTTAGTTTTCCTTCCAAAACTTTCAAATTTTTCTTAAGAAAGGATACGTAATACCTGTAATTTTATAAGTATCATAGTTATAACTTCTTTTTAGAATTTACTTAGATTTATATTGAATTTACCTAAACAACATTTTACTTGGCTGAAAGGCGACAATTAGAAGACACATTAAAAGCCATAATCGATCAGTCCAGTCTATATTCGGATTATTCGTTGTTTGTCTCATGCATTGAACAAAAATTTCATCACGCAATTCTTCTCTCTCAATGCCCAAACCAATAATGTATTGAATACTTTGAAGTTCACGTTCGGAATTCAGTTCGCCACGCATGTACTTCCACAATTCCTACAAATTGAGAAAGATAATCATAAAATAATGGTAATATGTCATTTATGAAATAAGATTAGACTTGCTCTCACGAGCGCATGCTGTAGAATTCTTTTTCCTAGAAAGTTTGATGAAGTATTACTCACTCGAAAAACATTACAGGCCAGCAAGACATTTTCTGGATCATACATGTGAATATGTGATGTTGGAATTTTTTCTATTTTGGAAAACGTAATCATTTCGTATTTTGGCATTATATCCATGATCTTTTTGCCCTTTCTTGTCAATGTTGCAATTAACGTGCCGTCCATTGAACGCTCATGAGCATTGTAATAGTTTTCAGCGAATTCCAAAATATTGTATTGAGAATCATTGTTACAAATTTCCTTTTGTATTTCCCCATTTAAGTTATGCATTTCCTGGAGTTTCTTTTCAACTCGATGCTTGCGTCTCTGCTCCCTTTCGTCATCCTCTCTCATAAACGAGAGTGGAGAGGTCGGTGCAGCAGATTCCTTCTCCTTTTTATTATGCATATTTTCAATTAACTTGACATCTTTGTTGTTACCATTTGAGAAATCTGGCACTATTTTTGGAGGAGTTTGACTGATTTCCGGCTGTTTGACTGCTTCGTATATTGGTTCTGGTGTGAACTTCGTTGGCTTCGTAGTGCTGTTTTCGGCAGGTGCAGTGGGTGGAGGTGGTGGTGGCATAGTTGGCTCAGGAAGCGATGGAATGCCTTTGTTAGTTATAACATTATCTTGATCACGTGGAATATGCGCTGACTCCTTTTGCATGCAGATTTCAATCTGAAATTCAAACACATTGTGTTATAGTAACTTTAAATGAATATCAACTAGAAAGCACTGAGTTTTACATATCACACTCAGATTGTTTCCTCCTCCTCTTGCTTAGATTACTTACTTCCTCATCAAGATCACTAACTAAATTATTCATTTTGTCATTTATTTCCTCAATAAGTGGATTGGGCGGTGAAGCTGTGGTAACTTCGCTTAGGAATGCAAACAAATTGTCCAAGTCAACTGGATCTAGGCCTTGTGAAGCTGTCTGGTCTCCTGAATCGGGAGAATTCTTTTCAACAATTGTTTTGTTGTTTGTAGAGTTGTTAATATGCTCGGCCATAGAAGCAAGCACCGTAATCTCCTTCTGTACAAGTCTGGAATCAAGAATTGCAAATTGTATATATTAGAATTGTAAATGAGAAGACAGCTAGACTTATTGTTACTTATATCACTGCCTCACTCACCTTTCAACGTCGGCAATAGCGTCAGAATGAATGGGCGATTCCTTTAACATTTGATCACGTTTCTTCATTTCCTCATCAACTCGACGCATTTCACGTAAAGCTGCTGCCACCTGTTTGTTTGGAATGATTTAATCTGTAATAATGTATATCTTAATATAAACACTCGTACGAACCTCTCTGGCAAAAACTCCTCTCAAACGACTTTGTATGATAATGGCGCTTCGACGCATTCTCATGAATCGAATTCTCAACTTCCATCCTCTGTATGCATGCTGTATTTGCAGCACAGCCTTCTTAATTCTTTGGTACTGCTTAAACGAATAATATCCTCTCCAGTATTTTTGTATTATGATCGCGTTCTTACATATTATGTCTTTTCGTTTGTCTTCCAATGGTTCATAAGCAATTGTTCGCAGAAATACTTTCGTTTTGCCAATTTGCCATTCAGTTTTTGGAACTTTCAGTTCTTCTAGAACATGGTTAATATCATCACGGGTTCCTGAATATGACTTATTTTGTATTAAACATTTGTATTTTGAAATAAAGTCTTCATAGGTCAAATGAATTGGGAATCCTTCCCTTCGAATTCGAATTATGTCGAGTATTCCAAGATATTTCAGTTGATCCAATACCATTGAATCATTATAGTTGTTTGCAAGTTTCAGTGAGTTTGGCTTTATGCAGCGTACATACCTATAGGATATAGAATTTAAATGTGAATTAAAGTTGTTCAACTTGTTGATTCTTTTACTTTAAATTAAAAAAACTTTATAAGCTTGTCTACTTACCAAGGTTTTGTATTTTGAAGTACATCGATAAGAGATTGTAGCTGATGGCGAAAATGATCACTAACTGTAGCCTTAGTTTTAGTTGATCCACGTGGATATGTTGAACAGGCTTGTAAATTATTTGAAAACTGTTGATCCTGATATTTGGACAGTTGTTTAACAAAGACATCTTCACTTCGGCTCATGAAATCAAATAATACATCTTGTTGAACATCTCGATTCTTATCAACAAATCCATCGACAGCATAAAGAACAACACCAGCATAATGCTTGATGCCAAATTCAGTTTCCCAGTGCCTACGATCTGCACCTTTTATATATGTTGGATTGAATTCGAATTCCGCATGCATATTATTCAAATAAGCTGAATCAGAGCCTTTTGGCATATGGCACTGCTCTGTTAGTAGTTTAAATATACATCTTGGAGGTTTCTCAATCAGTTCCAAGCATAAAGAGTTGTCCGTAAACTCTACATGTGTGTAAATAATATCTTCTTGTTTGTACTAGAAATATAGATAATTATAAATAATTTAATTGGCGAGTATAAATTAGATACGTCTTGGATAATACTTACAATCGATTGCTCTAGGGCAAATACATAATGATTAAAGAATTTGTGCAACTTTTCGTTGGTGTAATTAATGCACAATTGCTCAAAAGAGTTTTGTGCAAAATTTTCAAAACCAAAAATGTCAAGAACTCCCAAAAATTTGGTACCATCTTGTCCTGGATTCGTGCAACTATTTATTTTAGTAACAAGCCACGTAAACGTTTTGGAATACAAAGCTTTTGCCATTGCATGTCTATTCTCTATTGCCTAAAAGGTACAAAAAAATAAATATTAATAAAAAATTGTTTTTTTAACCATGTAAAACGTAAGGATTACTTACCTCTGGCATTTTTAAAGGTATTTCAGTTATATTACCACGAACATTTATTTGCCGAAGTAGTAAAACCTTTCTAAGATCATCAGAGTTTAGACCCAAAAGCTTTGATAGCGTCAATATGATATCATGATCGTTAGTTGAAAAATCACAACGTTCCCCATCAATGTCCATGAATTCAATATTACCAAGCCATAATATTGAACTCAAGATCTTGAATACCCCATCAATTATGGCTTGCGGAATCTGCAGCACTGTGAACGCCATTGTAAGTGCATCAAATTTAATTGATTCCAAATCTAAATCGATTGGAATGTCGTCTGAAGTATTTAAATATTTATAAAATTCCGGCGGTTTTAAATGAAGTGCTTCTGCAATATCTGCATTCTTTTGACCCTGAGCCACCAACTGATACATAACATGATAATTTCGTTCTCCATGACTTTGAAATGTTATCCGTGATTGTTCGAGTAAATAGTCCTGTATCACGCAACCCTTAATCGAATGTGCTCCATCGAAACAGACTTGCATAAATTTACCAAACCGAGAACTATTATCATTTCGGATTGTCTTTGCATTGCCTAGAATCAACAAAATATATGCAAATTTTTAATACTCATTGACATTGAATCCTTGTCTTATTTACCAAAAGCTTCTAAGATTGTATTAGCCTCCAAAATTTGCTGCTGCACCCACGTTGAAACATTTGATGTTATTGTACAAAGATATTGAAGAATAAATTTGGTAGTTTCCGTTTTCCCAGCACCAGATTCTCCAGATATGACGCATGACTAAAAGAATCCGAATTATAAACGTTAAAAATACCACATGAACTAACAATAAATTTTCTTATACTCTCACCTGATTTATTTGATCATCAACAATGCTTCTATATGCGGCTTCTGCTAATGCAAACACATGTGGCTCCAGGGATCCCAGTTTGCACTTGTGATACTTATGGACATGCTCCTGAAAATGAATCAAAATCATAATATTAGACGAGGTAACTACGATTATGTATTTATCTGATCATATACAAAGGTTAAAGAACTCTGCCATGAAATTTAAATCAATGTAAATGGTAGTTTAAAGAAGAATGCTTGACTTTAGAAGCTTTAGTCGAGTTTTGAAATCAACCATCATTCCCTGTGTATTCAGTCTTTTTTAAGTGGTCAATGATGGAAGTGGAAAATGCAAAATTTACTATAAATACAACATGAATATGATTGAAAGTGGGGAAACATCAAAGCTGGGGGGCTACTTGACGTACATAGTTATTGTTGCAACAAATGGTTGCTTCTTTGCCTGTGCATTGCCAAATGATGGACAAACTGTTAAGATTTATTAAATAATAACTTTACCTCTCATATTTTTTATTTGTATTAATATTACGAGAAAAAGTATAAGATTAAATTTATGCTATAAAATATTATTGTACATTATATATTATATTTATTGTAAACAAACACTTACCTTATTAAATATGTTAATAAATTTATATGGATTAACAGCAATTAATATTGAGCCGGTGTAAGTCTATAGTTAATTTGTAGCATGGAATAACCTGTGAGCCTGTTAATCTTTGGGAATAAGATGATTTTAAATTTCAAAGAGTCGACAATCGATTTAAAAATATGTCAATAGCTAAATTTGGATCGAGTCACTCTTGAGTTTTAGGTAAATTTTGTAGATGTTACTAGAATAAATTAAGTAATATTTGCTGAAATAAGACCTTCTCTTTGTTTTTCTTCTTTTTCTTGTGCAAAAGGATACGTATATTTTATCGCTACTGTAACGAAGGTTGAGATTGCAGTTTATTCCATTTTCGTCTATTTCTGATATGGATGTCATATCCTCAGTTCCGATATGCTGCCTGGCCGCCATATTTGTCTGGAATTATATTAGATTAGTTAATACAACTATTTTATTATTGTTCTCGACACCTGCATATAGAATAATCACTGAATTAAATCTTTTTTTTGAAAATTGAACTATTGAATGGAATTAAGAAAAATATTTTTCGACACTTGCTAGTAGAATAACTTATTCTGAATAAACACAAAGTCGATGTGTTGACTGAAATTAAATATTATTCCTACTTCTCTAAGTAGGCATTTCACACAAGTTTTTAGTTGAAACTAAGAAAAGGGAAGTAGTGAATTAATTCGACAGTGTCCAGGGCGACAATTACAGTAGTAAACGCAGTCCTATATATTGGTAGAATAGTTAAATACCCTCTAAATGCCAGATAGTAAATAGATCAAATCACTCTACATACGTATACGTATGCATAAATATTTGATTAGCTTCAAAGCTATGAAGACGATTCTATTTCACTCCGTTTAGAATTTTTTGTCGAATTTTAAGAATATTATTGGGATATGATGGTTTAATGAACGCATTCGCACAATTAAAAATCCAAGAAAAAGCGCTGATTCCGCAAATCACATAGCACTTTTGACAAATATTTGTGCGAAAAAAAAACAATGCACACTCATACAAAAGGGAATGCGGGTTTACATATGCATGGATGTAGAAACGTCAAAAAGCCATTGTTAAGAACCTGTTTATCACGCAATCAGCTGTTTGTTTATTTTTTTTTATCTTTTCTTATGTTTTTGTTTTACTTTTTTATCTTTTCTTTCGTATGTATTTTCCGAATAGAAAAATTTCAAGAATGTCCTTTTAAATATTTAGGGTGTGACGATTATTTTAGCCCACTGTACATACATACACACGTTTGGACTTATCATACTCCTCACATATGTATGTATGTAAGTATGTATATTTGATTATTCATAGGCGTTCTTATGAACGATCGAAAAGGAGGTATATATACATATGTGTATGCATATATGGATTGTATAGGTAAATGAAAATACCTGTTACATTCAGATATTCAAAATTAGCATAAACACAAAAGGGCATAAATATGTATGTACAGGAGTGTGCAAATACACAAATTTAGAAACATACACACACACATATGTATGTATGTACCCTAGTACTCCACTGGCAATTTAACACCATAAAGGGAGTGTGTCCTTTTATGGTATAAAAATGAAAATTAATAACGTTGAGGAATAACAATTGATTAAAACTGCACCTTTTTCTTATCACTTTGCGAGGGTTCAATCAACTTTTCCCCGTTAGGGCGGGTCTTTTTTGAATTTACATAAAATTATTAATATTAGAACACATTTTGGCACATGTCTGCATTTATAGCCACTACGAATAAAAAAACACACAAGGCTTAGCACATTAACAACAATTAATTCATATCCTTTTTTTCCTTCTCGGGATACACATGAACAAAAACTGTATCCTTTAGCTCAGGATAAACATAAATACACATGTAAATGTATGTTTGTTTGTGTGTGTGTGTTTACATACATACACACATACAGCATCTCGAATTTATCAAATATGAATCATCGATAAATTATCGATAATAATAATTGGTGGTACATATACACCTAACAAAATTGGGAAACTTTTGGCACATTATTTTGTAATATAGATTCTAAACAAATTGACAGAGCCGCAAAAATAATATTTAAATTTTAACTGTATTATTATCAGCTTAAAGATGAGTTTTATTACTCGAATTAATTGCATCTTTTTTCGTAAATATTAATAAATACCGCAACAAAGCTCATAAATTATTAAGGAATTTTGATATATATTAATTTCGTAATTATTGGAAAACAAATTGCTAGAAAAATCACGAAATGATTTTATCATTTCTCTACACTAGATTTCTTGCGGACGAGTACCCTTAACACGCTTCGTGAATGTATACAATAATGTTATCGATTAATTGTGTAAAAGTTATCGAAGCGAATGTATTTGTGTAGTTAATAATTGGTAAAACTGTATTAGAAAAACAATGTTTTATGAACATATAATATTGGCCAAAAAGGGCCCGTTAGCCAGAATATGGCTAGCAGCACATTGGGACAAAAAAATAACAAAAGCGCATGTTTTTGAAACAAATATTGAAAAGTCAGTGGAGGGCATTCTGCAGCCCAAAGTGAAATTGGCGCTCCGCACCTCCGGCCATTTGTTGTTGGGCGTCGTGCGGATCTATTCAAGAAAAGCCAAATACCTTTTAGCCGATTGCAATGAGGCGTTTGTCAAAATTAAGGTTTGTGTTTGTTAAATAGTGAACAGAACAGAAATACTAAAAACTTGTATTTTATAGATGGCATTTAGGCCTGGAATGGTTGATTTACCAGAAGGGCACAGGGAAGCAAACGTCAACGCAATTACATTGCCAGAAGTATTTCATGACTTCGATACGGCTCTGCCGGAGTTAAATGACATAGATATCGAAGCACAGTTCTCCATCAATCAATCCCGAGCAGATGAGATCACCATGCGGGAGGACTATGGCAGTTTGTCACTCTCATTGCAGGACGATGGCTTTGGTGACATTGGTTTTGAAGCAGACACTCCAGAAATAATGCGAGGATCCTTATCTGCAAACGTGAGTTACTAAATATATTGGGGCTTCTTTTTGAAACACTTCACTTTTACGCTTCAAAGAAGATAATCGATATAATGAAATTTTCCAATAAGAAAAACTAGTTTTTAAAATCAACTAAAACTGATTTTCTTAGTTACAATTAATTGGTTTAAGTGATAACATTTCAAAGTGTAATAATAACTAACTATTTTGTTCTTTTTGGCGGTTTTTCAGGATCAACTATTCCAAGATGATGTGTTGGCCGATGTTGAATCAAGTGACCCAAATATAAGATTGGTCCAAACCGAAATACCCGATGACCGCTTAGACGGAGATGGGTTTGGAGATTCTCTAGGACGTAAGTAACTGCTTTAATCATAACTTAAGTAAGTAGAGCAAACTAATAATCGTATATTCTTCCATTGTATTTCAGCACCGGATCTATTCGTTGATGATGATGACCTGTTTCGAGAACCTCCACCAGCTGACAGTATAAGCAAGGAAGTTCCACCGGTCAATATGGCAGACGACTCAGATGATGGCGTTGATAATTTCGATAATGTGCCTTCCCCTGCCTCGTCTTGCGCCAATTCAATTGTTGGAGAGAAGGAAGGTGTGTATTGAAAATCATTTAATATTGAGTATTTTGAGATAAAAACTTAAATATATTTTTTTCAGATAATAATGAAGATCCAAACATCAGTAGCGAAGTAGCTTTGAATGACTCAACTTTAATACAAAATGAGGACGAGGGATTCGCACTAGCTCCTATTGACGCAACTGTCTATAAAGGTGTTACAAAGGCAAAACGCAAGAGGAAACTTATAATTGACGAAATTAAGAATATTTCTGGCGAGGAAATGAAGGCGCAGTTAGCGGACACTTCAGATATATTGACCACCCTCGATCTTGCACCACCCACAAAAAGGTATGGTTTAACTTTTTGGCAATATAATACATGGATTCACAATATAATTTATTCATTTTCCAAAGGTTAATGTATTGGAAAGAGACGGGAGGTGTTGAAAAACTATTTTCGCTACCATCAAGATCAATACCAGCCAGAGCGCTATTGAACAACTATAATCGGCAATTATTATCGCATTCAACGCCGCTGGAAGATTTCACTTGTGTGGCTCCTATGGATGTTCTAGGTATTGAGCTGTATGCACATGAAAACGAGACGTCATTACTTATCGTTACGAAAAAAGGACGAAAGCGAAAGAATGAGATATCCGCACTTTCTACAAATGATCCAAATGAGACACTTACTCAGAGTCTGGCAGCTCCAGATATGATCAGAGAAAACGACAAAACATTAGGATTGTCAGCAGTATCATTGGATAATGTTACAAAGGAAACCGAAGGCGAAACAACAATGTTTGATAATATGCGAAGTCCACCTCTATTATCATTTAATGACATGGAACAATTTTCTACATTAAACGAGCTACCACTTACTCCACGACAAAATGACATGGGTGATGACTTTCATCATGAGGATTTATCTCCCGCCGGTTTGGATCATGGCCAGATGTCCCCAGTACATGATGGTGAAAATGATTCCATTCCCAACCTACCAACCGACCAAATCAGCTCAATACTTAACGATGCTGATATAAGACCCATTGGAGATGTCCCTTATAATAAGTCATGTGATATTTCTACCGATTGGAATGATTATGATTTTGCACCGTCCGTTCAAGTTCCGGTAAGTCCTGAAGGAACAATCAAATATGATTGATTGATTAATCTTTAATACAATTTGTTTTTTTTAGAATCCTAATGACGAACAAATGGAGAATGAGACGGATGAACAATTTGAAGAAAGAGTTTTAAATAAAAGGGCAGCTCAGCTGTTCAATGATGTTAGATCGCATTTTGTTAATAAAGATCAATTGCTTCTCTCACAATTAACAGTCCGGAACACAAGGAAGCAGGTAATTTCAATACATTAACTTTTAATCCATCAATTAAGTACAGAGTTTTAATCTTAATAACTTGAAAACCGGCACAAACTAAATTTTTTTATTATTTTATATCATTCCAGGCGGCCCAAAGGTTTTATTCTCTTCTCGTATTAAAGAAATGTAAGGCGCTAAATATTACACAATCTGCACCTTATGCCGACATTACAGTGACACGTGGCCCAATGTTTGAGAATCCGAAATTATAATTAGCACTAATTTTTATAATCTAAGATTTAATTAAATTATATTATAAAAAAATAATAAATAACCTGTTTAAGTTCCCACTTTTATTTAAATGATTCTATCGATTTATTTATGACGGCAAGGGTTTTGCCGTTGGCACGCTTAAACAATGAAAAGCCAATTAATTTATCTAACAATCTCATCCATCTCAGAGTCTTGGATTTGAAGTTAAGTCTTAGAAGTGTTTGTTTCAAAAATGTTAAATTTATTGCCCGATCCATTTAGAAAGCAACAAGCACAAAAAAAAAAAATTTGACGAGATTAGAGCAATAATTTATTAATTCAGATCAAATTAAATCTTCTCAATGTGTTAATGTTTGCGGATTTACATAGTACTTCTGCTTAGAATATGATCTTAATAACATTTCGAAGTGAGCAAAAAATGTTATTAATATCTTAATTTTTTACATTTTCATATGCATGCATGCAATTGGAGAAGAATATAAGATTTGGTATTTCATAAATCTAAATCTAATGTTAAAATCTTGAAATATACATTTTTACACGTATTATATAGTGAATATACAATGTTTTCATAGAACACTAAAATATTATTAAAACGTATCAATTGTTGAACAATATTTCATTTTTGTTTTGGTTTGGTTGTTTTTAGCTCATTCTGTTCCAGTAAAGTTTACGTAGAAATGAATGCCAATTTAATTAATCAAATGTGCTGCGGTTGATATTAATATACTGAACCGCCTAAGCCATCTAACATTTTGTGACTTGATAATTGGCAACATTTTCCCAAAACCCTTGAGCTGTTCTTGATTTAAATAATTAAGGCTTGAGTTTGTCTCGTCCTTTGAAGTAATAGAAAAAATGGAAATCAGAGCTTTAAATAGACGTTCTGTTTGGGTTCGGTGCGTAACCGATTCAATGTTATATCTTTATGTCTTCTAATTATTAAATTTGGCTAAATATACTCTTATTATGTTCAACTATAGTTTCATTATATTTATCAAGCTTTTATGATTTGAACAAAGTTATAAAAATGAATCGGTCGTAAGGCCAGCGCGAACCCAAAATAGTTTATTAACAGCCCTTTTGAAAATATATGATTTTCTTACAAAATACAGATTGCATTTCTTGTACGATTTTAAATTTGTGAAAATGAGTATTTCTTTTTTAGTTTTAAGATATAATTTTTAAAATGTTATTTGTATTATTAGAGAGTTTGAAAAACGAAATTTAGATGCATTTTGGTTTCATAACTACTTTTTTGGGGAAAAACTTAATAATTACAATATTTCCAGTTGGATTAAATTTTTACAATTCTCTTTCGGGTTTTTAATTTAGAAAATCCTTCGTGAAAATTGGTTTAATTATATATACTACTTTTTTTTTATTAAAGAAAATTGATTTAGAATCTGATTTTAAATCCCCAAGGTTACAAGGTGGACAAATTGTTTTTAAATAAAAATTCCAATAAAAAGTATCTTATACTTCAACGAAAAACCAAGATGAAATCATTTAGTTGCACTTTGTTGAATCGATGTGTTCGAAAGGATGGATTTAATATAATATAAGGACTGATTTTTTGAAGTTATATTATACAAATCCAATATTTTTGCTGAGCACGTTTTGTATGAGTATTTTTTTGTTTTGTTTTTGTATTATTTCAAGATACGAGATTATTATCGCTGCATAATTATATCACAACAAAATGTTTGTTTAAAATTATATTATATCTATTGGAGCACTAATTACCTAAATGAAATTATGAAATCTTTTCAAGCCGAAATATAACTTAAGCAAATTATGTGTTTCAAAAAGGTGTATATATGTATGTTGTCTGAATGGAATACTCTTAAGTATGTATGTTTGTTTGTATGTATTATGTATGTACATTCCATCATCTTGTCATCCCATTATTTTAAAAGCTGGTGGGCTCTTTGGTTGGCTACAGCTATTCTTGCTTCATTTGATTCACCCTGTAATGGAAATAAACAATTGAATATATGTTTTCTTCCGATCTTTAGCTCTACTATTATTTAATTACCTTGCGATTAATTCGATCAATTTGACGATTTTGATTTTCCAGCTCTGAGCCCATATCAAGGGCCATGTTTCTGAGGTTACCAATCATAGTATTAACCTGCCCCATGTTTTCTTCCATTTCATCTTCCCTGGCATCATTCGTAATTCTAAAAAATATCAAATTCAAAAATGTTTTAATAAATGGTAAGAACCAAATCAACCAAAAAGAGTAAATATTTGTTGAACAAGATTATGTCATACCTGCCAATATAGCCAGCTTGTGCCATCATTCCATTCCTATCATCCATTACCCTCTGTGGCTGGTTATTCACAACTTTTCCATCGTCATTTCCTTTCCAAGTGCCATCGTCTTCTTTAAAGGATTGGCTCCTGCAAGAAAACGAAAAACCGAATGTAATTTTTGTATCCTGACAGTGTAAGATTTTGAATTAGGTTAAGAATGGCCAAGAAATGATAATTAATTGATATAATTTTGATTTAAAGAAGATTCCGATACATACTTATTGCACGGTAGGACGCATATACCGCAGCATTTCTCCATTCCACTTAAATTTTTTTCTGCCTCTCTCATGTCTGCATTTATCTGATCCATTCCTTCTTCAATTCGATCGAGTTGTTCTAAAGAGAATTTTAAAATCGGTTAGCAGAGCCTATATATTTATATCTTTATCACGGACATATCGTGCAAATGAATTATTTTATAATGAAAATTAAATATACAACATCCTACATGAAATTTCAGTTATTTTTTGCTTGAGATATTGGTCCCAAGCTACAATTGAAGATCACTGAATTTGCCAAATTTCAATTATATCAATACTTTTCTACCTCCTTTCAACGCATTCAAAGTTCCACCATGGGCCAGATTGTTTATATAGCTTTGCTTTATTATAACAACATTCAGTAGGTTGATTTATTCACTGTTTATCACTTAAAATTATTTTAATATGATATTTTTCACTTTACACTTTCACTGTTCATATAAACAAACACCAAAACTGTATCAAATTAAAACAATTTATAAATAATGTCAACAATTAGATTAGATTTTAAATCATTAACTTTGAATATAAAATAAAGAAAAGTGCTTTCTAAGTAAACTTTTTATGATTCCCACAGAGTTTTATGGGAAGAAACTTAATTTGATGATATGCAATATAATATGCCAGCTTTCTTTTTTTTAAAGGAGTAAAGGCCAATTTTTAATAAAATGTATATCACTATTTAAAGATTTATATTTTTGAAATGAAATTTCAATCTGCAAACCACCTAGAAATTTATTATATTAATGATAAACAGACCGATGAAGATAGGCGTAATTCTCATTAAACCTACCACCCAATAACCTTGATGATTAACCATAATAATCGAATAAGATTAGTAGACACATCTATGGGAAACGTTTAAGACTTTTATTGATAGAAATTATCAACGGACAAGATAATAATTTAAAAATGGATTCAACAACTTGGTTATAGTATCGGAAAAACACATTATCTATACATTCATAGATAAAATCCATTTGCTATTTTAAAGGTTATCCCACATCACAGAAAAATCTACACAAACAAATAACCAAAGTGTTCTTACCTCCTTGCTCATCCAACATAACAATGCTTCGCATTCCAACTTCCGCACTCTAAAATACATGTGCATTTTTAAAAAATATTAGCAAACTCCGAAATTAAAAATAAAAGTTACTACACTCTCAATTTTTATTTAAAGCTACAATATGTATGTACAGATAGATCTAAATTAAAGGATGTTTAAAAACAACAACAAATTTCGGCTTATTGCCGAAATTCAAACTAAATATAAAGTTTTGTAGATCTGCGGAAACATTCACATGGAACGATTGGATATAAATGGCTTAAAATTATATATAAATTTGCAATTTTATGTCGGAATAACTTATTTATTACATAGTTCTCTTTTTGAGGTCTTCAAAGCAATTGTCACATCACGATTTGAAGATTATCCGCTAACAATAGCGATACGCCAGCAAACAACCTTTTCAGAACATCAAAAATTTATCAAAATGACAACCAATATACATAGTTAAAACCATCAATCTAAAAGAAAAATCGCCAACAAATGGAATAGAACCAGAGGCGACAAAAAGAATATAAGGCGAGATCTATTATGCATAAAGATAGATGATGATGTTAAATGTAAGTCTAACAACGCTAGATGAGATAGTCCGTAGAAAACAACCCAAAAGCAAGGATAACGCATCTTCAATCTATTTTCACATCTATTTCAATCTATTGAGGTTTGATCCTGATTCTGATTCTGCTTACGCCCAGACTGAACTAACCATTATTTGACTAATTATTATCATCTATTAAATTCTATTGAAATTTTATTGAGTGTATCGATATGCTGTGAAGTTCATGTTTTGAAATTGAATAATTTGAATGTTTTTTTGGAAAAGTATTGAAGTATCTGTGGCCTTTACTTCATGTCTTAATGGAAAAATGTACTAGTTATATATGTAAGTATATAAGTTGGTGAAATAAAAATCATTCTAGAAAAAGCGAAGAGTATTTGGATAAAAAATTGATAACTGAAATTATAATTTTTGGAATTAAGAAATTAAATATTTTGTTTCTTTTATTTTGGACCACTGTGGATTTGTGTTTTAATTAAGCACAAGTTGTTTTTGTTATGCTCATCTTAGATTGAAAATGTGAGCTCGTTGTTTTTGCATGTCACTTTGGTTTTGTTATATATATATATATTTTTGATTCGTTGTATTTGGGCAAGTCGTGATTGATTTGTATTGTTGGTAGATTTTTGTTTCTTTTTTATTTTGTTGTTTTCTTTTTTCAATAATATTTTGATATAGTAGTAGGTATGTATAGTAGGTATAGGTATGGGTATAAGTATATTATATAAATGTTGTGATATATTGTTATGTTTAGTAGTGGACTCACCTCCTTGATCATCAAGGGCTACAAGTGTACGTATTCCTGCTTCCTTGCTCTGGGTGTGCGGCAAATTGGAATGTAAATAATTTGTTAAAGTGTATAAGTATGTGTTAATACAGTATAAGTATGTACGAACTAAGAAATAATTGTTTTAGTATAGTAAATTATTTTAGAATTATTTTTTGGTTTGGTTTTTTTTTTCAGATACTTATGTATTTGCAATAAAAACAAAGAAGTTTTCTTTTCATAATTTTCGAATCTGTTGGCATACATGTATGTACGAGTAAGTATATTAAATTAAATGGATAAATTTCAAATCAATAATCAATCTCAAAGTCCTATTATAATTATCTTATAAGAAATACTTGATCAACGAAATATTTCTTCAAATAAACGTTATTAAGCCTACTAATCTGTTTGTCTGGGCTAATTATTTGCGGATATACCACAGATAAAATATCTATATATGTATCATTAATTTGTTGTTGAAATAGGAGCCTAAAAATGAAGCTATTTATCGACCATTAACGTTCAGGATCAAGTAGAAATAAACCCTCTTCCTAACATTTTAATTATAATTATAATACGTAATTGGTGGAACTTTTATGACAATTAAGAATAAGTCCAATAATTTTAAAATCTCACAAAGATTCGGGATACAACTGCGAACAATTTTTCACAATAATTGTCAAATCTTTTCTAACTCCGACTATAACACATTAGGACAAAATATCAGTAAATATATTTAAATGTGTTTGTGTATGTATATGTTATTATAAAGTAATTGGTCAAGAAATATTGTTGAAGTGTCTTTAACCCTTAATATTCTTACAAACGTTCAAAGACCGCGAAAATGTGAAATCTAATTTAAGTGAAAGAAAACCCTTAATCGGACAATTGGAAAAAACTTTTGACTTCGCGAGAAAATTGAATAAGCAAAACTACAAACATACATTACCTATCGCTTTAGTTAAAAACTTTTTGATTAGAAAACGGCAAGACCTAAAACCTGCTAGGGATATCTGACTTACATATAACGAAATCGGTTTTAACCTTCAAAGGATTAGTTACAATGCATGCTTTTATATACAAATATGCAGATGGTGGCAAACTTTCACATTTTAGTTTTATATATCTTAAACTAAACTTATTTATTCGATTGCAAAATTTAATAAGGCAAATATGCGGACTGACAAACGAATGAGCAGACAGACAACAAATTTCTTATTATAAATTAGACATATTTACAAAACTATAGTAAAGTTTATAAAATTTAACAAAAAATAAAAAATAAGGAGAAACGCTTACCTCTTCGCAGAGAGCAAGCATCCGTCTTGTACTTTCCAAGGACTGAAATGAGAATGTAGTAATTTGATTTAATAAGTTGATTACATTTATTTTACAATTAGATTTTGTGATATTAATAAATAAACTTAATAATATTACCTCATCAGCAGTCCCTTGTGCTTTTATCTGGAGCTCCTCCAATTCCGTTTTGGGAACCTGAGGGCCAGGCGCTTCTTCTGCAGGATCTGCTGCCATTCTGCAAATAAACACAAACAATATATGCATGATTAGTTGTTGTTTTTAATTGACTAGTTTTCAGTCATACAATGTTTAGTGTGTAATGAATAAGTCTTTTGATTGTATTGATTATTAATTGCAATCTTCTATATTTAGTTTAGATATCTTAGGAGATAAAAAAAGTAATTAAACTAAGGCTATTCGGTTTATTTTCATATTTTTAAAAAATATGTTATATTTTTATATGTACTTCTAGTATATGTAATTATCTGTTATGATAATTTAAGGAATATTATCTGGTTCCCGTATGAATTTGCTGTTGGAAAACTTTAACTCTGATATAAATAAATTATATACAGAAATTGACTAAGTAATGATGCACGTGACTTTATTTCTTAGATTCTGCGCACTACTCCAATTTTCTGCTGTTGTGTAAACGTAAAATCAATAAGCTTCTTAATGCAAATCTAATCTACAGAGAAAATGCTTGATACCAAGCCCATTCTATTGTTTTTCGACATAAACAAAGTTATATATAGATTTTGTTAATTAAGGTGTGTTTGAAACTAAAAATATTTAACTGTCATATACGCCTCTTGTATTACGTTAGAAGAGGATAAAAATGTATTATAAAAATATATGAATACATACTTTTTTAATACGTTTTTGACGTTGACTTTTCAAATATAGTTTGTTAAGTTTGCTTTTGGTACTTTTTAGGAAGCCCAAAAACACACAAAAATATTGCTTAATTTGGGAGTGTAGTTAGGTACTGGACACAAACTTAAAACAACCAGATTCCTTTATATCCAAATCTCTGTACTCGCTAGGATTGCGCGCGCATGTCTAAAAGTATTTTTTGGATAACAATTATTATATTCATCGATTACCAAAAGTTTACTAAAATATACATTGCATCTTAGAATTTATTTTTTTTTTTAGTTTTAAATTTTAAAATATAACTATTAGACGGTTTTTAAAAGACTTTTTTAATTTATTTTATTAAAATAATCGGATAAAATGTTCCACTGTGCATAACCCAACAAACATCCACATCACACTGCATATCATAGCAAACATCACAAATGCGTCGATAGGTTTGCTAAGATAATGTCGATTAAGATAGGTTTTCGATTTCGAAAAAACATCGATATTTTTTGCTTTATACAAACACATCGATAACGGCTCTTCAGCTCTAATCGACCGTCACAACAAGAACAATTTCTTAGGTAATTTTCACATAAAGAAAACTAAATTTTTTAGCTTTAATACAATCATTTTTCTCATTAGAAGCAAATCAAGATGCAAGGACTGGGATTGCAAAGTATCAAGAAGAACCCAGCGGTAAGGGAACACCTTCGAAATCAGTTTTATAGGTTACATAATCATTGGACATTACTTTTTTGCAGCTCATCCCGCTGTATGTTTGCGTTGCAGCTGGAGCTATTGGTGCAGTCTACTACATGGGTCGCCTGGCCACCAGAAATCCAGATGTGACATGGAACCGATCCTCCAACCCAGAGCCATGGCAAGAATATAAGGACAAGCAGTATAAAGTAAGTATAACAAATTACGCAGCTGACGTAGATGTGACTTGTATGTAGATAAAATCATACAGAGGGTTTGTAAATAAGCAATTTAATTTGCATGGTAATTTCATTTAAATATGCATTAAGATTTACATAATTCTTTTATGGTGGAACCACCTACGTTGGAAATTTAAAGTCAATAATAGATATTACAATGGCTCCTTAAGCTTATCGAAAGTTTAATGACTTGCCACCCACTGCTGTTCTTTAAAATTAAAGTAAATACATATATTAGTTTTTATCATCATCTGTTTTTGACCCAATGCAGTCTGTTATTGAAAAAGGGAAGTTCGTAATAGGTACTGAATGAATTACAACTTTATTTGATAGTGAAAGTATTTTAAAAAGCAAACAAACAGATTAAGAATTACCACTGTATGAATCGATTTTTATGAAATTTGTATTTCGTTTCTTTGCAGTTTTACTCACCAGTCAGAGATTACTCGAAAACAAAGAGTGCTGCTCCCAACTACGAGGAATAAATTAAACTTTTATTATTAACATGTAATTTAAATAAAAATGTTAACCAATTACATGTGTATGAATGGTTGCTTATTCCAATGCATACAAGTTTAAATAAAGAAATAATATTAGTAGGATAAATTCCGCGCTACCAGAAAAAAAGTAAATGAATCTTTTTTTTGAAAGTGGTTTTTATAAACGTGGTAGATCCAACGATGGGATTTTGATTTCTATTTAGAAATTATAAGGTAAAAATTACGAATTACTCGCCTTCACTTTAAGATTTTTATTTATATTTTGTGTATTTTGATTGCGATTAAATGAACAATTTTACATTTAAAAATGTTGAAAAACTATTAACAAAAGCTCGACACTTATAATATTTATTATATTAATATTTATTGGCACTATAAAGTTAGTGTATTGGAAGATTTGTGCAGAGATGAAAACAATCAATAAAAAGCAGAAATTTACAAGTGTGAATAGCACATCGACGATTGATTTCGGAGGACTGAAGAAATTTCTAATTAAATTTCAAGTAGTATCATGCGAATAAGCCTTGTCATGGGTTACTAAAAAAAAAAGCATTCGATAAGTAGATAGTCAAATGATTAATGGAACTTTTTTAATTATACTTACACCTTTATAATTGGTTACAGATCCGGCTAATATAATGCTGGATGTTGTATTATTATTTTTAATTGATTTGCTATTATCAATAGCGGACGAGCTATTCGATGGAACACATTCAGAGACTCCAAGAGTTTCAGTGCATTTCGATATTGAATCGTGATTTACGCAAGAGTCTTCGATTTTCACATCACATGAGCCACTATTACTGCTTTCCTCGCATATGCTGCTATCATCAGGATTCTTAGATGGTTCAGTCGTGCTAGAATCCTCGTTGTTAATGCTTTTGTTATCGACATTATAATGGGCTGCGTAACTATTTGACATTTTTTCATCAAATTTCAGATCATCGTTTTTGGAATTACCGCATCCGGCTCTAATAAGAGATACTGGCACTATACCATATACATAAAATAAAAGTATAGGTACCCCAACAGCAATAGCAAGACCAGCTAAAATTGGTGCAACTAATATCTGAAATTATAAAGAACACGAATAACCATTATTCAAATTTGATCGACCAAACGAATGTATATATATATATAAGGACATACCGATGCCGTTACGCCAATTGCAACGGATATGTTACGTTTCTTTCTTTGTGTCGCTTTGTATTTGTTTAATAGTTTTCTTCCCGCCCATACTGGCACACCTAAAATATTTAATATCGATCAATAATTTATCTCAAGAAAGAAATTTGATGTATGAAACATACCAATTACAATGGATGGCACAGCAATTCCAGCCAAAAGTGCTATACCAACTGGCGCTCCTATAAGGGTGCCGATTTGCCATACAATTTTCTTCTTTCTAGACCATGGCTTTTTACCCCAAAAAGTACACCCAGAGGGACTAAAATAAAATGTATAAAGTATAAACGTTTTTCATGAATAATTAAAAACAATTGCGCATTAAACTTACCTTAAATAATGTAGGTCGCTAACTTCTTTCATACATAGCCAACAAAACTCTGAACCACATAAGGAACATGCCATATGATTGCATGAACCATCATTCATTTTAACGATTAAAACTTGACATCTAGGACATGGCTTTATTTCATCAGTCATCTCTAATGCAAACGTACCGGAGGAGGTAAGTGCATTTTTTTGACGTGTACTTCGGGCGGCATCACACGTTTGATCGGGGTGCCAAACAGCCTTGCAATGATAGCAGAAACGCGTACCACAGTTCGGTCGCTCACATTTGATTTCTGGGCAGGATGCGCATCCTGTTGCAAGTACGGCATAGCTATAATAATTTTTTGTTTTTTAAATGAAACAAGCTGAACTTATGCCTGCAAACTGATAAGTAAATAAACTTACTTGCAGTCTGGGGCAGGGCACCATCGACAGTCAGGATCAGTAATTAGATATCTTCTTATTGTGAAATCGTGATACTTATTTTTTATATCATTGTGGTCTTGTAGTAATTGTTCCACATTGTTCGGATGAATTCCAATTGAGCATTGAGGACAAGCTTAAATGAAATTTAACATGAAGAAAAATATCTTACAATTAATAAAATTGGAATTGGTATGAAAGGTTTTACATTACCTATATCTGTGCGGGATTCACTTATTTCATTTTTCAGATACTTAATTAAACAACATGTACAAAACTTGTGGCCACAAAGTTCTAGAGTAAAAAATGGGACGTCGGAATTTTCTTGTGTAAAACAAATGTTGCATATTTCCTGATTGTCAGTCGATTCCCCATCGGCAGGTTTATCACACGATAAATCAATATTTATAAAATGGGATTCGTTCTTTACCTGTAATTGAAAGTTTGATAATTATTGCATGGAATCACAATTCTTTTTAGATGTCATTACTTGTAAAGCGTGTTAATCGTTAATGACGTTCTTGAAACTTACAAAATTAATAAATTAAACTTTTCGATAAGAATGTTTTTAAGTGCTACTAATTGCGTTGAGTGAAGAGAGCTCATTATCTACAGGTCTATATAATCAAATTGATCAAGAACCGTGAGGCAGTTATTAAAGCAAAAAAAAAAAGGTTTTTAATAATATTAAACTCAATAATACCGTATCCGGAGATTCTTCTGCTATTTGTCCACATTCCACATCGTTTAATATTTGATTACGGTTACTTTCAGCTAAGCGAACCGTCTGCAGTAAAAAGCGTCGCAAAGATATACCCTGATTTGGTGTCCGCCTAGACATAATATCTGAAATTAACAACAAATCAAAATTGTACTTTTTTTCAAATTTAAAGTAAATTAAAACTACAAATGTAATTTGGCAAGGTTCAGTCAGATAGACTACTAATACAACACTACTTTTTTTTGTAAAGTAACACATTGACAAGAAAAAACAAGTCACACAAACAAATTCGAATAGGTAAATTCAAATGAGCAAAACTTGTTGTTAGGCTGAAACTTTTGCAGGTCACTGTACAATAAAACTATACATACATGAGTGTCGAAGGACACCTTGGATCTTCGCTTCAAATTTCGCAAACAATATTTATGTGAAATTTTACTTTAACTGACTATTTTTTTCTGGCATAGTATTTAAATCACAATTCCATTACTTGCAATTCCACAGATTTGTACACAAACAATAAACAGTATAAAAAATCAACAATTAAACGATAGCCACACACACTAGAGGTGGTAAAAATGGCAAATGTCGTTATATTTGATGCAACGAATCCACCGAACTCAATTTATTATTAATATTTCTATATTCTATATATAAAGGCAAACAAAAACCACAAAAGAAACAATTTTATTAATTGCAGCCCAGCGAACATTTAAAGTGACCCAATTAATATTCGACAACGTTTTACCAAAAACGAGATAGCCCAATAAACATTTTTCCGACGTGTCGTGGTAAATGACATTCTTGTCACAGCTATCCACGAATGCTCTACCTGAGACAAAGACCTTGCTTTCTACAATAGCTAAACATTTTCGAAATTCAGTAGAATTAATATTGCCACGTCAGCGACTTCTGAAATTTTAAACCTCCGTTGTTCTTAATAGACTTGTTTTTTCACATTGCTTGAATTATAATAAACCAATTGCCTTGAAATTTCAAGTAGATATTCTATACAAAATTGTGTAGATACTTTTGTTTTTTGTTTTATAGGCATACTAATAACTAATTATATAGAAATCGGCGAAATTGCAAGGATCTGATATCCGAATTAATTTGTAGTATTTTTTTGGCAAAAAAAGCCATACAATTCGATAAATAATGACTTATCGGGGGAATAGCCATCGACTTTTCAAAAAATAATCGGTTTTTAGCGAAAACGGTGGAAGTGCGTTTATCAACACTTACAGTACCGAGAACAAAAAAATTAAACAATTTGATTAAGAAAAAATTAAGCGATATTGGTGTAGTTAATCGAGGCTCATGAATTCTTATTGGTATTGCATTATCTAAAGGTTTAACATTACCGGCGAGTTAAATTGATTGGATTCTTGTACCAAATTCACAACCTTCCCCCGCTCCACCGCCGACTTCGAACGATTTTTCTTGCGCTGAGTAATAAATTGATAAAATGGCTGAGCGCGAGCGTAGCATACACGAAATGCTAAAAGACACGCCATCCATGAACGACACCTGCGGGGCAGTGCACACCGGCACAGAAGGAAGCGGCATTGGCATGAATATGGTGATTAGTAGTAGTAGCCATAGCATTGGTGGTGCAGCCGCTGGTGGAGGTATTGGACCACCTAATAGTTTGCCGTTAAGGAATCACTCGGGTAAGAAGAATCGGTACTTTAAACTAAATTTGCGTCTTCAACTTTCTGTCTATTCGCCATAGCGCCAACTACTCCGATGTCTCCTATGACGAGTACCAGCACTCCTGGCAATGGTGTTCTAACCTCGGCCGATGGCAGCGGCAGCCTAATACGTACAAGTGCTTCCAAAATTGATAGTCTCAAGAATTGGAGCATATCCACCTACAAATGCACTCGGCAGCTAATGCTCGAGAAACTGGGCAAATCGCAACGCACAGTGGACTCTGAATTAGAGGCTCAAATTGAACAATTACGGGAAACGCAGCGAAAATATTTATCCATTTTACGCCTGACACGAGCGTTTAGCTCACATTTCCAGCATGTGGTTGTTACTCAGCATGCTCTGGCTGATTCATTTGCGGATTTAGCTCAAAAGAACCCTGAACTCCAAAAAGAATTCACCTGCAATTCGGAGACACAACGAAATTTAACCAAGAATGGTGAATTGTTGCTAAATGCACTTAACTTCTTCATGTCGTCGGTGAATACACTGTGCAATAAAACTATAGACGATACATTGCTTACGATACGACAATATGAAACAGCCAGGTGAGTGATCCATAATTGGATTTACATTTCATAATATTTTTTCACTTATATTTTTTACCCTTTCAAATAGAATTGAATTTGATGCGTATCGCATGGATTTAGAGAATACCAAGCCGGAGCTGACACAAACAGCTGCTGGTACCGCCACTGCTCTAGAGGAATCCCAGCGAAGTTATGCCCAGCATAAGGAACAATATGAGAAATTACGTGCCGATGTGGCTGTTAAAATGCAATTTCTTGATGAGAATCGCGTAAGATTATTAATACCCAATTTGCAAAAGATTTCTGCTAAAACAATCTTCATTTTCACAGATCAAAGTGATGCACAAGCAACTGATTTTACTGCACAATGCAATTGCTGCTTATTTTTCGGGTAATGCCATGGCACTGGAGAGCACAATAAAACAATTTAATATCAAGGTAAATAATTTTGAAGTGAAAAAATCCAACCATATCGAAACTAATACTACGTCAGATTTGAAAGATACTTGTATTGAATGCGAGATACTAATTAGATTATTGATTTTCATTTAATTTTAGCTTAAATCACCAAATGCTGTCACTGGCTCCTGGCTGGAACAGTAGTCCTCAAAATATCTGTGGGCATATGCTCTTTCTATACACAAAACCCTTCGTATGTCTTTGCTGAACGAGATCGCTCTCTTTAAAAATAATAACAATTCCATCATAAATTCGTAAATATTATCATTTAAGTCAAACTCTTAGAATTCCTAAAACAAGCGGGAAGTTTGATTTGATACATTTCCAATATATATTTCTATATATATTACTACAATATTTCCATTTTTTTTTTTAGTTAACTTTTAATTTGGTTTAGTTATTTATATTTCATTGAAATTTTGACCCAATAGCGCTGAAGTGCAATATTAATTCAGAACTCCCCTATTTATGTGTATTTGTTTTAACTAATTTTAATGCTAAACACATTGTAATGATGTAGCATTGTTTACTAGTCAACGTATTATTTACAATTAAACGGAAAACTATATTAAATAAAACTATTTATAATTACACCACATTTTATGCTTATCTATTTAATTCTTCTCCAATTTTAATTCATTGAGTTTCTCATTTAAGGCCGCTGACTCATCCTCTTCGGCCTTAAACATTTCTGGATCGTAGATGACCTTAATGATTAGGGAACAACTGGGACAGGTGGCCACTTCCTCACCCTCGATAAGCTCCTCCTGAAAAAATTTGAAGAAAGTTCAAGTTAATATTTATTTTCAACGATTTGGTAGTCGGGCGTTACCTTGGAGATTTGAAATCGATCACCGCAGGGGCATGGATAGTAATACATCTCCTCCTCCTCGTCGTATTCGAAATCCTCAATTTCAACCTCGTCGTGATAGATGCTCATGGCATAATAAATAATAATAAACACCCAACTAACTAATATTAACTAAATATAATAGTAATTGCGCTGCCGCGTTAAGATGCACGTTGCGGGTCAAAAGGGCTGTCAACTTGGTAAATAAAACAGCTGATCGACAGAAAATCACTAGTGCTGCCAACGCATTTTTACTCGCAGTGCGGCGAATTTATTCGAAAAAGCAAAGCGAATTCGGGGGCTTGTATCTTAAAAATGCATGTAAACAATTTAGTAAACGTTTGTTTCTATTATTAAACCAAGTCATGTCTAACAAAAAGAACCCCCTGTTCGATGTGAATCTCTATGATTTGCTGGGAATCTCCCTGGAAGCGGATGTCACTGAAATACGTAAGGCTTATCGCAAACAAGCCCTGAGTTGTCATCCGGACAAGAATCCCGATGACATCAAAGCGGTCGAACGTTTCCATGAGCTCTCCAAGGCTTTGGAGATCCTTACTGACGCCAGTGCCCGTGCAGCCTATGATAAGGTTCTCAAGGCCAAAAAGGCTGCCGAACTGAGGACTAAACAATTGGACAGCAAGAGACAGAAATTAAAAGCCGACTTGGAGGAACGCGAAAGGGCGGCTGGTGTTAATTCATATACCAACAGAAAATCGGATGAGGAAGTATTGCAAGAACAAATTCTACGCTTAAGAAACGAAGGTTCAAGGTTGCTGGAGGAAGAGCAACAGGCTATGAGAGAACACCTAAAACGCAACTATGTCGAACCTCAGTTAGTGCCTTCAAAACCAGAATTTGACTCGACACAGCATCGCATTAAAATTAAATGGAAAAGCAATCAGGCGACGGACTACACTCAGGAACAATTGCTACAGTATCTCAAGAAATATGGTGAAGTTGTGGGTCTAGTAGTAAATAGCAAAAAACCTGGACGTGCCATGGTGGAGTTAAAGACACGCGAGGCCTGTGATATGGTATTGGCCTACGAAAAGGGTAATCCTGCAAATCCGCTGCACTTTGAGTGGGTAAAACCACCTTCATCTGATAAAGTGGAGGAGCAGCAGCACAACGTTTCAGCTTCGGCCAGGGATTACGAAAATTTGGTCATGCGGAAATTGCGCCAGGCTGAGGAGCGCAAACGACTTATTGAACAAATGAAGAAAGATGATGAATGAATAAATTTTAATTATAGATAATTTAAACATTTTACGATGAAATTTTCTTCTTAATCCACATAGCTAAAAATTGAATTTGCGTTAGGCTATCTAATCATTATTTCAACAATTTTATTTTCAAAAATCTATGCACTTACAGCCAGTAGCTTCCCTCATTTGGGCGCCGCATTGCTGGATGTGGCAGCTACCATGGCTGCGTAGGATTTATTTAGTGTGCTAATAGCCGAAATATTGGAGAATGGCGTTGGGCCGGTGGTAATGCTTTGCGGTTCCACGATTTGATGTGGTTGCGGCGGTGGATTCTCAATCTTCTCAAATACATTTGTGGCATCACGTAAACGATATCTTCGTAAATTCAAATAATGCTCCTTTTGCTCTTCAACACGTTGGTGCACCTCGTGCAGGCGACCAGCCAGTGAGATAAAGGACTCATTCAGTTGACGGAAGCCACGTTTTAGATCCTCTGGTGAAATGCTTTGTGGATTGGTCAAAGCGTTCATGTGACGTTCGGTTAAATTGATTTCTTGCCGAAACGATATTAAATCCTGTTCGTATTTGGCCACCAAACACTGGAAATATTGAAATGGTGCACTATTCTCAAATTGAAGTCCTGCTGGCGTGTCCTGGGTACGTTGGGCCATTTCTAGCGACTGTATGGCTTTGCCTGTTTCGTGTCGTAGTAATTTAATTTGCTGATTATTCGCATCCACGGAATTTGCCATATTCTGAAGGGCCCACTTTAGATTCATTATTTCGTGGCTGACATTCGTGAATTTCGATGTGGAGGTACGTCCAATGTCGGAAGAGATTGTCTTTTGCTGTTTAATAAAGGTTTTCAGAGCATCAACAGTTTTAACGATTTCATCGGGTACTTGGGTTTCTTTTATCTGCAAACAATGAAATAAGCTAAATAAAAATGTTTCACTTGAGGCCTTTGCCTTACCTTAATCCCGTCTTGTTTATTGTCTCCCAATTTCGGTTGCGTAGCACTCACATCAATGCCGCCCAAGCCAACAAATGTTGATGGAGCTGTAGCTGGTTGAGCTGGCTTTGAACCAAAAATTCCTCCTCCCCCGCCGATGCCAACTCCTAAGCCTCCTATTCCAGTTGGATTTGTCGTTCCACCCAATCGCAAGCCCGTATTAAATGGTTGGGCTGTAGCCGTTGTTGTTGTCGTGTTGAAGTTTAAACTGGCGCCTGCAGCAGGCTGACTGACTGCTGGCTTATTGAAGCCGAAACTTCCCAAGCCCGTGCCTAATGGCGCCGGCATTCCCAAGCTACCTGTTGCTGTTGGAGCTGCTGATGTTAAGCCAAATGCTGGCGGAGCTGTTGTTGGAGCAGACGTCGCCGCCGCAGTGCCAAAGCTGAACGTGGGCGCCACTGCGCCGACTGGAGCTCCAAATGCTGGGGCAGCTGTTGTGGGAACGCCAAATGTGGGAGCGACAGTTGCTGCTGGAGCAGCTCCAAAAGTTGGTGCTACAGTGGCCGCGGCAGCTTGTGCTCCAAAAGCGAGAGTAGGAACTGCACTAACTGTAGCGGCAGTTCCACCGCCCAACCCGAAACTAGTGGCACCAAAAGCCGGCGGAGCGCTGACAGGCGCAGTGGCTGCTGCAGTTCTCGCGCCAAAACCGAATGCTCCCGTCGCAGCTCCCGGCGCTGCTCCAGTCAGACCCGCATTAGGTGTGGGCGTAAACGAAAAGGACATGTTTTATTTGCACTTGAATTTTTTCTTGCCTAATGTTGCTAAATTTCGTATTTATTTTACGAATAATTTTTATTGTTTATGACCACAAATTATCAAGACGGCGAAGGTCGAAAAATCGAGCACAGATGCGTAAAATTGAGCAATGGTCGAAAAATCGAGCATGCTAATATCGAGTATCGATGGCAACATTATCGAATATCCAACACTGCGTTATCGAATATCAAATACGACGTTATCGAATATCGAGCACACAGTTATCGAACATCGACGAGGTTGTTCAAAAAATTACGGTCACACTGGTTATGACTAGCCAAATCTCGAGTATCAAGCACGACGTTATCGAATATCGAATAGTTCTTTATCGAATATTGACCACACAGTTGTCGAATATCGAGGAGGTTGTTCAATAAAAATACGGTCTCACTGGTTATGACTAGCCAAATCTGTTTGTTGCCGAAAAAATAAGAGAGAAAAGTTGTCAAATAAGTGCTGTATTATATTAAACCCCGTATTTAAATTTTAGATAAACACAATGGTAAGCTGATAGTTAAAAGTGAAGAATCGTTAAATACAGAAGAAACATAAATGTTTATTTTTAGGGTCAAAATCAATCGGCTCAGGGGGGAGCTGGAGACAAAAAGGATGATAAGGACAAAAAGAAGAAATATGAGCCACCAATTCCTACCCGTGTGGGCAAAAAGAAGCGTCGTGCCAAGGGTCCTGATGCAGCCATGAAGCTGCCTCAGGTGACTCCGCATACTCGCTGCCGCTTGAAGCTGCTCAAACTGGAGCGCATCAAGGATTATCTTATGATGGAGGATGAGTTCATTCGCAACCAGGAACGACTGAAGCCACAGGACGAAAAGAACGAAGAGGAGCGTTCTAAGGTCGACGACCTGCGAGGCACACCAATGTCGGTGGGCAATTTGGAGGAGATTATTGATGACAATCATGCCATTGTGTCTACTTCAGTGGGTTCGGAGCACTATGTGAGTATCTTGTCCTTTGTGGACAAAGATCAATTGGAGCCTGGCTGCTCTGTGCTCTTGAATCACAAAGTGCACGCCGTTGTTGGCGTACTAAGCGACGACACAGATCCCATGGTCACAGTAATGAAACTGGAGAAGGCACCCCAAGAGACTTATGCCGATATTGGTGGCCTGGACACCCAGATACAGGAAATCAAAGAGTCGGTAGAATTGCCTTTGACTCATCCTGAATACTACGAAGAGATGGGTATTAAACCGCCCAAAGGTGTTATTCTTTATGGTCCACCAGGCACAGGCAAGACTCTTCTTGCCAAGGCGGTGGCCAATCAGACCTCTGCAACTTTCCTGCGTGTGGTGGGTTCTGAACTCATCCAAAAGTATCTGGGCGATGGGCCAAAGCTAGTGCGGGAATTGTTTCGTGTTGCAGAAGAACATGCGCCGTCAATTGTGTTCATCGATGAGATTGATGCTGTTGGAACCAAGCGATACGATTCAAATTCTGGTGGCGAGCGTGAAATTCAGCGTACTATGTTGGAATTGCTCAATCAGTTGGATGGCTTTGATTCGCGTGGCGATGTCAAAGTTATTATGGCCACAAATCGCATTGAGACTCTGGATCCCGCCCTTATCAGACCTGGACGTATCGATCGTAAAATTGAGTTCCCGTTGCCCGATGAAAAGACCAAGCGACGTATTTTCACCATTCACACATCTCGAATGACCCTGGCCGAAGATGTGAATCTAAGCGAACTTATTATGGCTAAGGATGATCTGTCTGGTGCCGACATCAAGGCCATTTGCACAGAAGCCGGTCTCATGGCATTGCGCGAGCGCCGCATGAAAGTCACCAACGAGGACTTTAAAAAGTCCAAGGAGAGCGTGCTCTACCGCAAGAAGGAGGGCACGCCCGAAGGATTGTATTTATAAGCTTTTGTTCGATTAACATTTCAATAATTTTTAATAGTGTCCTCCTCACATACATGCATAAAAACCCAGATTAAAGCCAGAAAATCATTTGGAAGTGAATAAACTACTAGTTTCGGGCAACTCTGTACTAAATTGGCCCAATAAATTATCCAGATAGGCCTTTTGCTTATCCGAAACCACGTGCAGGGATTCATTTTGATGTTCCAAATATTTGAAATGTTTTTGATCGGTGGCTTTGCCAAGCTGAAGCTTCTTGTATAAGTCTACTTCATTGTTTTCCTTATCGGCTGATGTGGCAAGTGTATCACAAAAAGATTTGTATTTGGCCAATTCAAAACCTGTAGAAAGTCCATCTGCATAACCCTGATCGAAGCTGAGTTGGAAAACATCTTCACGTCCATCCGCAATGCCATCGGCATAGTTTATCTAAACAGAAGAGAGTATATCTCAATCGACTTTAATTCTCAAATTATTTTCATAAAAAGTATTTTTAGTATTTTAATCGCTCATCCCTAATAAATTTGTTTGCTGCACGCTTTGGTTTACCTTTGTGACTTTGTCCTGAATTCGCTGATAATTGGCGGAGCTGACAGCCTTAAAATCATCTTCCTCATCAGAACTGGGTGTTTGTGACATACTAATTGATCAAGTGGGTAAAAGCAACAATTGTGTTGTTTAATTTTAGCTAGTATCAGCTAACAAAACAAAACGTGCCGTCTCGTAGTTTCTTTTAACACTTAGAGATGAGCAGCTGATTTCCGTGTTTAATATATTTAGTCACGAACCGTTAATTTCAAAGTATTTTTTTAATACAGATCATTCGTAATGGCAGCTGCAGCGGATATTGCACAACTGGTGCTCGCTGTTATAAAAGGAATTCCTACCGGAGCTACCAATGACGACCTCACCAAAGCGTTAACTGATATTCCCGCAGCCACACGAGTCGAAGGTTTAAATATATTATTACAACAGGGAGGCATAGAGATCCTTAAAAAGGGCGAAAAACTTATTTATCGCGCCAAAGATCCGGAAAAGGTCAGTGCACTTCCCAAAGATGCAGACAACGAAGAGAAAGTCGTCTACGGTATTGTGGAAGAGGGCGGCAACAAGGGCATCTGGATTCGTGACATACGAATGAAGTCGAATTTGAATATGACCCAACTAAACAAGATACTTAAAAATTTAGAAACAAAAAAGCTTATCAAAGCTGTAAAATCTGTAAATGTAAGTAGAAAACTATGTTACATTTTGTTTATTGTTCTTTAAATATCTGAATTTGCCCACAGGCCAGCAAAAAGAAAGTCTACATGCTTTATAACCTGGAGCCTGATCGCACAGTCACTGGCGGTGCTTGGTATCAGGATCAAGACTTTGAAGTAGAATTTGTTGATGTGCTTAATCAGCAATGCTTGCGTTTTTTGCAAATGAAACGGGAAAACGCCGAAAAAAAACGGGAGGGACCTCTGGTTCTCAGGGAAATGTCGTGCTGTACAGTGAATGAAGTGCACAAATTTATCTCAGATCTGGGCGTTAGCAAAGTAAATCTCGACGAGGACGACTTAGAGACCATACTCAAAACCGTTGTCTATGATGGCAATGCTGAACGTGTAATGAAGTCGGATGGATCGTATGTATATCGTGCAGTTAACTCTCCCTTGCCACCGACTGGACTAATTCAAATGCCCTGTGGCATATGTCCTGTAATCAAAAATTGTTCAGACTGTGGTGATGTTACCGCAATTAATTGTCAATATATGAAAGATTGGCTGGATTAAAGATTTTGAACTGAACACTGTTTTTTTAGGGTGACCATAATTAATGATGTTAAAATACAATTTAACAGAGCTCAAAAATGATGCTGTTAACTTTATCAAAGTCGGGAATTTTCAGCCGAGAGCGGAGTTAAAAATTTGTTTGCTGGCGATTCTTGTTTTTAAACCGAATCGAAGAATTCATTTAATTTATTGGGCAATATTAAATTAAAATAAAAAAATTAAAGAACAAGACACATAGAGAAAGCAAATCAAGTGAACGAGTACAAATACAAATTTCAGGCCATCGGAAAACAAGGTTTTGTTTAACATGGCGTTAAGGTCGGATTACGAGGTGAGCTCAATAATTAAGACTGAATTAGTAACCAAAACTAAGTTAATTAGTGACAAATTAAGAGCAAGTGCAAACAATTGTTTAACTGTGACGTCAGCAAAGAGGAAATTAAAAGGTTTAAGAAAAACTTAGCTGAGCGGGCGTTTTTTTTTGTGGGAAAAATCGAAGTGTTTTGTACGTGTTTGTGTGTGTGTGTATTTTGCTATTTGTTTTGTTGTTGGTAGTGCAGAGCAGCGCAACAACAACAATAAGAAAGCTGCTGCCAACGCCAGCGTTGGCGCTGCGCTGCGCCGGCGACGCCCTAAGTTTATTAATTTGTTTTGGGTTTCATCAGAAAACGGGCGGGGGAGAGGCAGAGGCGTAACATAGCCATTCCTATTGGATATGGCTAGTAATCTGGTAACTAGCCCTTTGCCACTAAGCTGGTTGATCTGGCTGAGCAACAAAATAGAACTTAGCCCAGTGTCCATGCGGCTGCTAGATGGTTGCTTTTTTGTTTCTTTGGAAAGTGAATATGAGGATTTTCTTAACGCTGCGCAACAAAACAACTTCTAATGTGCTGACGGCAGTGCGAGTAGGAGAGAGAATGGCTTACAGACTCTCTCAAACGCTATATGTCTCTCTCTCTATCTGGTTCTCTCCCAGGTGTGCACTTCGTTTTTGACAGACTCGGCTCGGTTCTTGCTGCTGGCCACCTTCAAAAACACGTTTCAGGCAGTTGTTGTTGCTGCCGCTGCTTCTGTTGATTAACCCTTAAGCGCTGGACATGCGCAGTAGGTCGACTGGAAAACATCCAGCTCTCTCTCTTTTTCTGTTTCTAATTCATCTAATTTGTTCTCTCTTTTTTATACATTTTCGCATGGAAATGAAAGCTTTCTTTTTATCTGGAAAATTTCCATTTTTCGGCTTACATAACCGGTACAATTTCGTTTGCCTGATGGCTGTCTCATGCAATTGCCACACCTCCACACCCGCGCCACTTCGCCAAGTTCTTGTAACAATCGAAAATTTCATCTGTTTCAGGTTAATGTATTGGCATCTCTATCCTTTTAGGTTTTTGTTGCTTTTCACGTAATTCCTCTAACGTTATTGGTGTCATTGATACAAATGTGTGTGTATGCAAATTTTTTTTACGGTTTTACTATCCTATTTTTATTGCATTATCTATTATCCCCAACCTACTAATGACGTCACCTAATTACATAGCAAAAATTTAATGAGTTGCCCCCATGGTTGGGGTTCTTTACATTTCTAACGGTTAATTATGACAAACAATGCTCCCAATCGCTACCCCTCCTCCATATGTTTACTCCCATTGTGTCCAATCGATTCGACAGGGGTAGGCCACACCTACACATAAAATTCATATTATATGAATGTTCATATACATTAGACGAATTTATTCTTGACTCATAATTGGATAAACGGTGCTCTACCGACTCAAAAATTAATTAACAGAAATGAATAGTATATGTTAATCCTTTTTAGAAATAATGTTAATCAAATTTTGAGTATATATTCAGCCTAGGAGTATGCAATATAACTTATAATCAACATGGCACAGTGGTATACACCCAATCAATAATAGAGTTTTGAAATACATTAATGTAATCTCCAATTCATTTCATAATCCTTACAAACGTTAATAATCCGAAATCGTTAAGGCTAGCAATTTTGATTAAATCCTATTTATTTTAGAGATATTTTAACTCATTAAACGCTCAGGGCACTTGAAAAATATGACTCTGTGGTTGATTCAGGATTTTGCCTTTCGCTTAGCAAACTTGTTTTAAATCTTTAAATAACTTAAACAAAATTTGCCTATTATTTTTCCAGGAATTTCCACAAAATGTTTATTGTAGCCTTGCTTTATTATATTTATTCACGAATAAATTCAGCATGCTGCATAGAAGAAAACAGAATTATGTGGCAACCCAAAACCCGCTCTACCCTGCATCCATTATCAGCTTCATTTCGTATGCTGAGTCATGTGCTTTCAATTTAAGTCAATTTAAGAAAAAAAGCACAGCAAAAAATCAAGAAACTACAATCTGGATGAGGTTTTACTATGTGTATCTACAAGTAGATTTGCCATACGACCATGATGATAATGAACTAGATAAAAAATGATAAAGGGCAGTTGAAGCTAATATTTAAACTTGCGAAAGAGAGGGCTCTGCAAGTCCACTCTCTCTTTATATTAAAACCAAAAGGTTTATTACTCAGAAGTACAGCGATTAAAAGTTAATCTACACTAAAAATTGATATAATCACTGGATGCTATCAAGTAATCACAGTCTAGCTAGGTAGGACGGGCCTCTGTCACATTGTTGGCTGGGTCTGCCTCTGTTTTGTTTGTCGGCATTAATAAATATAACAGACAACTAGCAATTCTGATAATAATTACAACTGGAAAATACCAGAAACCTGACTTGTTTGATTTTACTTCACTTGTTTTTTCAGACGGCAAAGCAATCAAAGCGTGCCAGCAAAATAATATTGCCCGTTTTAATTCAATTATATGCCAATAAAAATCTAATCAACTGACAATATGGCATGCGTTTTAAAATTGCCATTCAATTGGCAACAGTATCTGTTTATTGAGAGTTATCTTTTAATTCCAAATTCTCAAATAGAAAGTACTTTATGGCGGGGGGACATAACAAGCTATCGGTTTGTTGTGATATGCCTCAAGGACTTGGCTCATCTCGACACTCGTTTTCTCTCCTTGATTCTCGATTATATGCAGGTCTATGTTATATTTGACACTGTTCACGCTTACGTCAATCGGAAAAGTTTTAACTGTTTTGATTGCATAACATGTGGGCATGACTTTCGTTATATATATTTATAAGTATCCATTTATATATACAATGTATATGTATGTATCTATCTACCTGCGACTGTATCTGTAACTGGCTGCCGTTTCTATTTGCCTTGCGAACGACTGCTTATCAGATGACAACACTTGTAGATTAGGCTATTTGGTCGAGTCGTTGATTTATTTTTACTCTCAGGCTGTTAACACCTTAACTGTTGGTGGGTTGGCTGGCTGGTTGGTGGGTGGTCAGAAGTTATCGATCAAACGATTTGAACCTCGAGACAGTGTGTAAGGCAAACTGCTGACGTCGTTGGGATATAGTTTCTGTCTGAGACGGTGTCATGGAACATATGTACATAGATAGGTAGAAGGGCCAAACGAGCTAAGGCTACCAACGTGTTGTTTGTGACTTGTCATAATTGCACATACACAAAAGAACCTTTGTTAGTGTCGTGTTTTTAAGTTTGGCTGCCGGTTTAAAGCAGTTCTTGTAACTGTCTCAAGCTGAGTTAAACTGGAACTTATTGTGATCCCACACACACTTAGAGGCACGCACAAATCCATAACCATATTCATCCTGAGGGAACTGAACAATTACCGTAATTCCTTTGATATTTATGTTGTGGGAGGAAGTCTAAAAGTTGAGTTTTTTTTGTCTAGCTTTAAAGGAAATGACATAACTGCCAAAATTTTTTCTTCTTCTTATATTCAATGTGTGGTGAAAACCTGAACGTAATCATCATCTACATCTAGCACATCTGTATGCACATATTGTATGTATGTATACATTAAGAGTTTTCATGCTTGGAAATCATGAAAAACTATTGACCTCGATAAGTCATTTTTTTGCTCTTTGGATTCTGAGATCTATCGATGCGGGATGAGTGAGTGGGAGCGAGCGTTTTAAAGAAGCATTGTTAAAAAGTAAATAAATAAATCTCGTTCAAACTAGTTGAAATCAAATTTTATTGCAATTTAAGTTTTTTGAATAAACCTCATGCTAGCAGTGCTATAGCCGAAGTTTACATGCCCTAACAAATGTTAGTATTATATCAATCAAATTTATTAATAGAAGACCTCAAAAGAATTTAGTGGAAACTTATTGAATTGCCTTAAAGAATCTGCCTGTTGTTTCAAGTCCTTATAAAGTCAAATTCGTAGCTACAACAAACCACATTTTAGAGATTTCTATTATAAAACAAATCAATTTTGCAACAATCTGTTAATTTTAGAATTTCACATTGTTCAAAATACCATAGCACATAGAGAATGTTTGGAAACTCTTTGAAAATTTTCCACACACACTCGCTGAATCTGGATATGTTATTGCAAACATATAAGTTTGTGTGTGTGAATAGAAAATTAGATATAAAATGTATCTTATAGCTCGGGAAACTAGACGATGGTATGCATAGGTATATATGTATGCACATATATTGTTTAAATGTAACTCAATTGTGCATGGAGTCAATTCGTGTATATCTCATCATCTTTTTATTCGCACTTTATGTTTGTTGTGGCCACTGTGTGTGTGTTTGTGTATGTGTGTGTGTGTGTTGATTCTTACTAAATCGTCACAATAAATTTTTATTTAATTTAATGTCATCCATATGTGACGACAATATCAACAATTGCTGTCACTTATTTACACTACGCTACATACAATATATGTATGATTGCCTGCACGGCCTGCTCGTAATTTGTTTTAATTTAAATACAATTTAATACACATATTGCTGCTGTTGGTGACGGTTACAGTGACGCCGCTGCTTATATTTATATGTATGTATATAGATATATATATTCATTCGCATTCATATCTGCAACATTTCGCATTGCCAAAGCAAATGCAAACAAATTAAAGACAGCTTTTTCCCAAATGTGTTTACTCGACATTTTTAACCATTCATTCCTATAATTTAGATTTTGATTTGTTCAATAATTATCGCACTGTTACGTATGTAGAGTTATATTTGAATAACAAGCGAATAAATATCAACAGGCTTAATTAGTTTGGCGTTCTTCAGGCACTTGAAGTAAACTGGTTTGCGTATTTGGTCGCTGGTCAATGCCGTCAGCAGATAACCGCGATAAACGTGAGAGTCACAAGTACTTTATACAGTCAGAGACAACCATCTATCTACAAAAACATATACATATATATTTAAACTTTGATTCAAATGACCAATATCTTTTTATATGTAGAATTGTTTATAATTTACCTATCCCTATACAAGAGCAGTATGTATTATATACAGGGACCCATTTATCAAAAATGTTGAACGGGCGTTATGAAGAATGCCGCCTCTTTGTCATATTAATACTGGGTGTTGAATTACTTTCAATGAATGTACACATATAGTTATGGTTTTTCGATTTTCATCAAATTTAGCAAATTGAATGTTGAAAAACACAAAGTTTTCTATTTTTTGAATCAATTTAGGCATGAACTGCCCTAATTTATCAAAATAATTCGCCCATTGGTCATTTAGGCACTAAGATCGGCCATTTGTTTAATGCATTTCAATTGATAATTAATAATGAATGAAGAAACGAATTCTTAAAGACCTCCAGTTAGTCTGTTATTTGACCTTCTTGTTCTAGTTATATCCGAACTTCCATTATTATTAAAAAAAAGGTCTACATTTTTTACATGTTGATAAGTAATACTACTTTTGGCACCTACCTAAAAGTCTTTTAACTCAGTACCCTGTAGAAAAAATATAACTTTAGCAAACTGATTTAAATTTGACTAGAAGAAAATGTAAGGCCCCACAAAAGAAAGAAAGAGCTGAACCCTCGTTTTTAGCAGGTGCAACTAAGAATTTTTAATAAGAATAAAAATCTGCAAGGGTGCATCCTGTCTTTCTTCATCTACATATATATAATAGGTCGTTATATTTATATGTATTTGCATAAATTTATATAATAAGTATATCCAAATGACAATGACAAAACCTAAGTGTGCACACGCGCTGAGAGAGACTACAGAAATCGCGACTGTTGTACTAAAGATACACACACACATAAGAGTGTGTGTATGTGTGTGTGTGTACGTATCTAGTTACTTTGCTTACTTTATTATTATGTATATTTTAATTTTGATTAGAATTTATTGCTCCATTTCCAACACACTGCTCACATTACCCAGCTGAAACTCAAAGCCACAAAACGAAAGATTTGACCGCCCACAATGTGTTGCCTTTTCGGGGTTCGGAATGCCCTGTCAGCCTAGTCTGTCAGGCATTTAGGCGGTCAGTTAGTTAGTTGGTCAGTCTGTCTCTTCGTCGTTCTGTCCAATGGTCTGTCTGGTTGACTGCCTGGCAGATTTCCATTGCTCTACTAAATTAAACGCAGCATAACAATTGGTTTTTTCCGGGGCATTTCATTCAACAAGGCGACTGACTGACTTTCCTTCGTCTTCATAGTCAACGTCGTTGTCGTCGTCGTCGTCTTCGCCGTCGACTTCTAAGGTTTTTTAGCTACTTGGAGATGGATGAATAGCGCAAATTAAGCGCTCGCTGTACTCATAAATCTATTGTCATAACGCCTACGAATAGCGACAAGATGTTAGACTAGCAAATTATTCCAGTGTCCAAATGGCATCATACTATGAATGTACACTGGGATGAAAGAAAAACAAAAAAAAAGCCACTTCAAATGCATATAAACTAGTAACCTAAAAGATGGAAACTTTTTCTCGGTGTAGGCCTGTTGAGGCTGCTCTTCATTCATATATGTACATACACACACATTTTAATCAATGCTCAAGTACGAAATCTAGTCAGCTCTATATATCAGCCATTTATGCTGATTACACATACATATTTGTACATATATGCTTTACTCGATGATTTGTGTCTCTCACAGTTGCCATGGTCATGAACGCAATTAAAAGAAGAACAGAAAATCAAAAACAGGCATTATGCAAGTCCTCTAAAATTTCAAGTCTTTTGTTCTAGTTCTCTTTTTGACAATTAACATATACCAGACAAGGTTTTTAAGAGCATGCGAAATGGGTTTGTGTTTTTTGCACTTCAGCAACTTAGCTTTGGAGTTTAAATTGCCCTATAATGATAAATAATTTGAATATTTCAAATGTTTAAAAATCATTTTACACAACATTGTTTAACCCATACAAAAAGAGAGCTTACGTAATGAAAACAATAGGAATGCGAAATGTGGTGGAGGGCAGGGTAATGATAAACAACGATCCACGAGCCACTACATCAGACTCGATATCAAATATGATATGGACTCTATATATATGTACATATTGGCGACTGTATACGTCAAATTACAAAAAAATACACTATTCGATAGATACCATACTTTGGTATGTCAGTTGACCAATTGTCAGCTGAACTTTTGATTTTTATAAACAATAATAATACTTAAAGTGTGCCAAAAATTTATTACTTCATCTAAAACAAAAGGCACGTACACGAAATGAGATCTATATAAATGTATCCTAACTGGGATAGATGTGTAATCATCTCAACTGCCGCTTCAGTTTACATTTAGTGGCCTCCAGCGCCGGCGAAGCGACCACTCAAAAAGGAGTGGGGCCATGTTTTGTGTTTGTTTGTCTTGGCCCTTTGGCTATGAATGAGGCACAGTGGCACACAAAAGGACGGCAAAAGCTATTTTGGCTCTACATCCTACAGAAGAAGTTGTATAATCGAAATTTAATTCAGTGAAACAAATCGATAAATGAAATTTGAAAGCTTCATTTTTAGTTTTGCCCTTTTTAAGAGATTGAAAGGAGGTTTGAAAGGTTTAAAATTAGAATATTTTCAAATGTAGACCTTAAGTAATATCATAAAGGAAAGAAGTGTGATCAAAGAGATAAAAAATATTGTTTAGTCTTTTGAGAAATCTTGACTACTAAATGTATTGAATTGATTTTAAAGTATTTTTTTTTTTTTAGAAATTCTGATAGCCTAACCTCTCTCAAAGTATCCTTTGACAATCGTTGCATAAAATATTGCCATTTCCTGTAACTGCAATTGCCATTTGTTGTAGCCTTTTACAGATTACGCAATAACCTTCAAAATCTCTGTATGTAATCTTCATCGCCATCGTCGTCCTGTGGTGACCTTTTTTTCCGTTGTTGCTGTTGTGGCTTTCAATTAAGCAGCTTTCTCTTACTCTGGCATTTGGAAATTGCTTTGTATATTCCCCCCAATGACAACCCAATGCCCACTACCCACTACCTACTATTCATGGCTCCTTGCTTGCTCCAAATCCCCTTACATAGTTAGTAACTGTTCCGCAGCTTTTACGATTTAATGTATAGATACACACACACACATACACGTTACATATACATATACATAGTACACATTTGTATGTCAGTTGGTACACATTCGTTTGGCATTTAGTCTAGTCTATTGATTTTCTGTTGTCGTTTTGTGTTACTTGTCAGGCCAAGTTGCCCAAGTTGTGTGTGTGTGTGTGTGTTTCCAATATCATGTAATTAAACTAGACTTAAGACCGAGAACAAAAATAAATGTGCACGAATTGAGTGTATGAGCTGGTTAACTTCTGTCCGAGCGAATATTAAATATGTCCTTAAGCATCATTCTGTCTTTTGCTCAGTGAACTGGATTCGGTAAACAGCATGAATCTCAAATAAAAATATACATACAAAGATGATGATAATATAGAAATATAATAAGGGAGGAAAGATTTGACCGGGTTTGCTTAACAACTGACAACTGACACTCCAAACATATTTGTGTATGAATAATTGGAAGCACTCTGTTACAGAAGTGACGTCATGCGGCAGGGTATTTTCGATGGACGATTAAAATGGCCAAGCTTATGGTAGAGAATAGTCATGGCGTGCCTTTTTTTTTATCATACGCCTTGTTTTCGTTATACAATTTATGTAAATTTCGTTCGTCTGTCGTTTTCATATATATTTCGCCTGACATACATTCCTTTGCACCACATACAAAGGCAAAAGACGGGCTGCGCAGCACACAACCCCTAAGAGTGGCTCTCTTTAATGCTCTTCTTCCCCCTGTCGCTTGTCTAAGGCTTAGCCTTTGCTGCTCCAGTTTCGGAGCACTCGTCCCACTGTGTATCCTCCTCCGCCTCCACCTCCTTCTCCTGCTTCACCATTATCTTTTCCTCACTTGTCACACTGCCATACTTTTCGCTATGCTGAGAGTTCGAAAGTTTTTACCGGGTGGCAGAAGGTGGCGGGGGTGGTGTAATATCTTTTGGTGAGCAAGAGAAAGCTCAGAGCGCGTCACCAGCACATTTCGACGTCGAATTCGAAGCGGTTAGAACTTTTCGCTGCCATTCCGTTGTTCTACGAAAGCTTATCCACTCGCGGCACGCTGAAAATTTTCAGTCGAGCGTTGTTACCGAACTGGGAAGGTCGGTCTAACTGTAGCAGCTACTAAAGAGCTCTCGTATTTGTCGGGTGGTACAGCCAGTGTGCTAGTACTAGTACAGCTCCTCTGCTCCGCTCCGTAGCCGCCTGCGTTGCGCTGGTGTGCGCTGCTGCTTACACAATAACTGTGCATCATCGATAAACTCGAAGAAGAAGCACACGGACAGTGGAAAATCAGGATACGAGAAGAAAAACGGAATCTCTTAAGCTGAATACGGCTTAACGAGAAGCAAAGAAAAAAAAAACGCAACGTGTGTGATTTGTAGTTAAAGTAATTAACAAAACATATTAAGTGCGCAAAAAAAACGAAAAAAGTTTTAAAAGTTCGATACTATTTGTTTAAACGGGGTAGTTTTCTTCGAAACCCCCATCAGAATCTGCATACGCAAATATTGTGTAATATCCCCCAACGTGTAAAAGGTAGAAAATTTGTTTAAAAAAAAAACCCCCACAAAATTGGGGACCATCTTTTATATACGCTGCTGCAGTAGTAGCGGGCCCCCCCATGAAAAGCGACCCGAAAACGTCCTTGTACAAAATCGATTTTTCCAAAAAAAAAAAGAATATGAAAAGAAGAAAACTCCATGCCCAACGTAATGGATATACATTTGCAATTCACACAGAAGAGGAAAAGAGAGGGAAAGAGAAAGAAGGGAGAAATTAAGTCAATTTGCCAAAAAGATTCTACAAATTTGAAATTTGATAAAGTGCATTATTTTACGAATTTTTCATAAATGCTCAAAAGCATTAGTTTTTGTACATTTTCATTTATGTATGCGACCGACAGGTTTGCATATATCTGCATATATATGTATGTATATACATCCATCCATCTGACGTAGTTTTTATGGCAATGAAATCGTTTAGATTCAATTGACGCGATTTATATTTTGGAATAGCAGTAATTTCCTGGCCACCCCACACAAACATCATGAGTGGGTAATGTTCGTAATGTACGAGAGGTCGTCCAAAGCGACCACCCACTGTTGGCTATTTCATAATTCAGCAGCATAAAAACGATATATATCAAAAAAAAAAGGAAGAAAAAAAAACCATATCTTGGAAATATACTAGAAACCTCTTACATTACATTTCCCTTGCGTTTCAAAAAAAAAAATGATTTCTCTCGCTGCGCTGTTTACCGCCAGATTGTGCTCATTTTCGAAATGAATAATAGTGCACTCGAAATCTTTGATTTCGAAAAGTTTGCTCTCTCTCTCTGAATTTCTCTCTCTCTCTCTGTTCCAATCTTTATCTACCTCTGAGTCTCTCTATGATTCGTGTGTCATGTGCCGTTATTTCGCATCTTGCCATGGCCTGCAGTTTCCAGTCTGTTTGCATGCTTCCATGTTCCTACATATCCCTTCCAATATTGTATGCCTTGACTTTCCAATTGGCAGTTGGCAGTCCACTTGCTGCTTTGCCGCTTAATCTTCCTCCACTGCCAGCGCCACCCCCCCTTTCACATACCCATCCCTTAAGCTTCCAGTGTCTGCGTACTATCGTATCCCTGCAGAGTTCATACTTTTTGAAGTTCTCTGCAGATTGTTGCATAAGAAAAAAAATTCCAACTCATTTAACAAAAATCATAAACATCAATAATCTTTTTATCGTTTATCTTTTTTTTTTTTACTTGCTTTGTTTTTCATTACAGTTTCCCGTTTTTAAGTTTTGTTTTTTGTTACGTTTTTTTAAATTGTTAAACGGTTTTTTTTTTTTGTTACTATAAACTCGTTTTGTTAACGTGTTTGTCAAACTATATATTTTGTAAAAATAATATTTGCGAAATCATTATGAGTGCTCAGGTGGGTAAAATAAACAAAATGCGATAGTTTTGTAAATTTATTACACATTTTTTGTAATTTATACATGTATATTTTAAGTTATCATTTAGATGTGTGTGTTCAACTTGACCTTATATAATGTCCTTTAAAGAAAATTCGCTATCATTCACTTGTTGTTTTTTATATTGTGAAAGATTACGTGCACTTGCACTAATATATCCTAAGTGATTAACTTGTTGTCGCCTTCTTCTCTCTATCACCTGGATAACAAAAAACCAGAAAAGGTGATAACAAAAACTTTGTAATGAAACAATGACTCTAACTAAGTAAGACGAAGTAACCTATCAAATCGTTTGCTGAGCTATAGTCTGGCAAAAGATGAAACTAATAAGCAGGCAATTAGCATAAAATTGTTAAAAAAATAATAATACATATACCCAAGAGATTCGACAAATGATGTAAATTAACGAACGTGTTTAAAGCTGGAAACACTTTTAGCCTATTTTTTTTTTTGGTGGGGCGTGAATCCATATGGGGGTTTTGAGTCTTTTCACACAACGATTCTAATTCAGACACAGCCACACTTCAATGTATGTACATACATATGTATGCACATGGATATCAAGATACATAACTGCGCTTTGTTATCAAGAACGTGTAGAGATAAGTACATACATATGTATTTGTTGTTTCCAGCTGCTTTCAGAGACTTTAAGACGAGGAATATTTAACATTTTCTGACTTGATTTCCCTTCTAGTTACTTGTGATACCTTTCAATCTGTTACACCTGTTGTTGAGGGCACGGGTTTTTGGGGGGTTGGTTGGTTGGTGGTGGTGGTGGTGGTGGTTGTTGAGATCCACTTTGTTCTGGTTTTCAAACTGGTTTAAACCGCACGCACACAAATAAAGCTGCTGTTATATGCATTTTCTCTCGGATTAAAAAAAACAACGTACATACAATTGGCTTTTGTGTGTGACTTAATTTGTTCATTTTCGGTTACGCCCGCAAGTTTACACGTATGTCAGATAATTTTTTGCATTGATTGAACAATTAGCGTGTCAATTTTGTATCTCTTTTCCACTACTACTCTTGCTATCTTGCTCTATCACTCATCCGCCACTTGTGCATTGCACATACTATACATACATATATGTATAATATATATTTGCTGTTTGCTGGTCTATTTGTTTTGTAAATTGATATTCAAGTTCAAATGCCAAATGATTTGCGGCAAAATTCGCGCAAAATGGGGAAAACAGCTGGAGGTACATACAAGCATACATACACAGACGTATTTATGTGTGAACGATGTATGTATATCTCTGTGATCGTCTAATTGGCAATGTGCGCTTCTGTGTGTTTCTATACTAACCGCACTTATGTAAGCTTTTTCTCTGTGCGCATTTTGATTTATATCGCCTCTATTCATACGGCACTGCGCCACAATGTTCCCAGCTTTAGATTAATGCTAGGCCAACCAAAAAAAAAAAAAAACCAAAACCACCTACCTCTTACCACCCACCCCCCACCACTACTATGTACATCCTCTTTGTCTCATGTGAATTGAACCATGAAAACAGTTTAAGCCGTTTGAAATTCAATTTAAATTACTCTCTATAGGTAAATCGCGTAAAACTTTCAATGTTAACAATTGTTTGCATTTTGCTCTACATACATAGATAAAAATTTAAGCCTAAGTTAATTTTAAAACAACAACTTATTACTAATCTTACTGTTTTATCATAGATTTAAAACGAAAATCAAAAGAAATCACTAACAAAACGAAAGAAAAGTAAAGATTTTAACCAGAAGATACTAAACAACCGCAGAGAGAGAAGCCACGTTAGATTCGAAAAAAAGTGCGTAAGCAAAAATCCAAAATTATGAAATCTAATTTCGGCACACCGAACATCGTATACCCTTGCAGTAGCTGTAGTAAAATGACACAATTCAAATTTGTGCAAGATGATATTATTACAATTTTTCATAAGGATTCTAAGATTCTTTCCAAAAACCCTTTTCACTGCAAGGGTTTACAAATTGTCATTTCAAACCCAAAAGCTTATACATTAAAGTACATACACTGACACCAAACCGACCCCCCACTCTTCGGAATACAAACAAATAAATCAAGCAGAATCGTGAGGAATAAAAAAAAAATAGAAAAAAAAAACAAACAAAGCGTAATATTCTTACACATATAAGATCGAAGTGCCAACCAGCCGGTATCGAAAGAGTACGACAGGTTTGCCTTCTGCTGATGTTGCTCTCTCAAAATGATCTTAATAAAAATTTGTTTGTTGTATTTTTAATTAATTAAAATTCTGGCTCTGATTTGATTGTCCATGCTCTTTTCAATTAGTAGTATACATATATACATATATGATTCTCATTTAGCATGCGGTTTTTCGCTTCTTTTTTTTGTTTTTGTTGTCTTGAGCAGAAAATATTTATATTGTTATTCCGCTGACGTTAGTGCGTCGCCCTCTCTTCGACCATTGTTTGCTGCCATAATGTGAGTCAGTCCGACAGAAAGAAGCGATAAGCAAAATAATCAACAAACGCGACTTGCCAAACAAAAAAGGTTTACTTTGGTTATTTTTAAAGTTTTGGAATAATTGTTCTTTCGTTTGATAACTAACATAAAGTAAATTTCAGACCCAATGTTTTTATTTTAAATTTGAAAAACTTTGATTCAATCATTTATACAATTCTATTTTTGGATTGATAACACTGGCCTATTTATTTTACAGCCTTCGCAGAGTCATTTATATATATATACAAATATATATGTATATACACTAGTTGTCATAAATATTTGGACTTTTAATAAAATTGCTTAATTTGCAAATATAGCAATTCACTCACTGATTAAACCCAGTTCAACTAAAACTTCTTAGCTAATATTTAAAAATGAGGCATTTGCGGCTTTTACTCCTTTAGCAATGAACAAATTTAGAAAAATTAGCTAAAGAATTTGATTTGTGAATAATTTCATAAGTCTTTTGAAAATGCTGAGTTCAAATACTTTTGACTGCTAGTGTACCATATATTTTCTATGATATAAGAAATCCAGAGTAATTTGCTAAACTTTAGTTTATCATAAATATTTATACATTTACATATAATAATCATTAGTTTTATCCGCATATTGTATTTGTAGTCTATGCATTTGTTTATACTCTTGTCTATTATTTTGTTTCATTTTTTGATTTTGTATGTACTTATTTCTTCCCGTTTTTCGTCATCATCAACATACATCAATATCAACATCAACATCAACATCATCAATCAAAACCACCCCCAAAAAACCCCCCATAAAAAACCAAACCCTATTGCCCCACATAGCATGGGAGAGCTGACTCTTATCGAGTCGCCACGGTTATTGCAACCGATGACGACAATCGCACAGCCGATGGCCACTACAAGGTAAACCGAATTCTATACATTTTTATTATTTCTTCATTCACCTAATGTTTAATTGTTTTTAATACTTTTATTTTTCCCACTAATATTTAATAATATTTTCATTAAAATACTTTCATTTCGTATGCCTTTCATTACATTATGTATTATATGTTTGTATGGATGTGGATTATTTGGGCATAGTTCCAATGGCTGGCATTTGCCTACCTCTCTTTCTCTTAAGAGACGGTCTTTGACATTTAAATGTATTAACCAAAATCTATAAATATAAAATCATCATGGCCAATAATTCTGCCATAATGGCAATTTTAGATTTATGAAAATAAATGCAGATCCATCTAGGCAAATGTTTGTAACTAACTAACTTCCTTTCAACACATTCATATTATATATTAATTCGTAGAATCAATGAGTAATATCCGTCAATATTGAATATTTTGTTGCCAAGTAAAGAGAACATTTGCTGTTGTCCGTATATGATATACATATATACAAATATATATGTATATATATTTAGAACTGTTTTTGGGAATCTTAATTGTGACGTCAAATCAGCAGAGAAAAACATAAAAAAAAGCGTACTAGACTAGACAGCTGGTCCTAGGTTTCTTTTTATTTATTTTTTGTTATATATTTTGTCTGTGTATATTTCTTAGCCAATTTTCACTAGACTACCGAGGTCAGTCAGTCGGTGTGTTGGTAAAAATAAAAGTCACTGTATACGAAAAAAATTTACTTATTCAAAGAGAATACACGTTTACATTATATGTATAGACAGTTTACGTATATAATGTTTGATATAATTGCATATACATACATATGCATGTAGAATTCATCAAACAAATGTTAATTTTCATTAAGCTTTTTATTGTTTTGTTTCTCTTTTGTCTACATTTGTTTTGTATACTTTTCGTAAATATGTATGTACATACATCTCTATATATAAATGTGTTCTTCATTTTGTTCAATTCATTTACGTGATCTTCACACTCAAAATGTTTTGCACGCCAATGTAGCCAATGTAGCCAATGTAGCTTGATTAGAGCAACAAATAAAAATATTCTCACGCTCAAGCGGCGTTACATACCATAGAAAGATATTTGTTTCTAACTAATCTATCAACGTATGTACACATACGTAAGTAAAGTAGGAAGTCTGAATTAAAACAAATGTATAACAATTAATTGGTAAGTAATGGGAACTAGCCATAGATTCCCCACACCTTTAACCTTTAACTTCCTATATCCCAACTCTTCTAATCTCTTCTATTGGTAAACGGTTCTAACCAACAAAGTTTTAGACACTCTATAAAGACAAATCTTGGCAGATCGATTTTTGTATCGGCTTTTGGGTCTCTTTTCTCTAAATATTTGAAATTTGCATTTATATTAACTAATTCATTATTCCTCTATATAGTCAAGACGCAAGATGCCGGCCAAAGCAGCTAAGAAGGAGAATTTGGATGATCTCAAACAGGAGTTGGATATTGACCATCATAAAATCTCTCCTGAGGAATTGTATCAGCGCTTTCAGACACATCCCGAAAATGTAAGATTATCTATTGTCGTTTTATCTTTTGCATTTCGATAATTGATTGATTGTTTTTTCTTTTGCAGGGTCTAAGTCATGCCAAGGCTAAGGAGAATTTGGAACGCGATGGTCCAAATGCTCTTACGCCACCTAAGCAGACCCCAGAATGGGTGAAATTCTGTAAGAATCTGTTTGGTGGTTTCGCCATGTTACTGTGGATCGGTGCTATTCTGTGCTTTGTGGCCTACTCTATCCAGGCCAGTACCAGCGAAGAGCCAGCCGATGATAACTTGTATCTGGGTATTGTACTTTCCGCTGTCGTTATTGTCACGGGTATTTTCTCATACTATCAGGTGAGACTTGTAAAGCGTAAAATATAGGCACAATTCTAACTTTGTATTTGTTTTTGCATTTTTTTATAGGAATCGAAAAGTTCAAAGATCATGGAATCGTTCAAGAACATGGTGCCCCAATTCGCCACTGTTATTCGTGAAGGCGAGAAACTCACGCTGCGCGCCGAGGATCTCGTGTTGGGCGATGTGGTTGAGGTTAAGTTCGGTGATCGAATTCCCGCTGATATTCGCATCATTGAGGCACGTACCTTCAAGGTCGATAACTCCTCGCTGACCGGCGAGTCGGAGCCACAGTCGCGTGGTGCCGAATTCACCCATGAGAATCCCCTGGAGACCAAGAACTTGGCCTTCTTCTCAACCAATGCCGTGGAAGGCACTGCCAAGGGTGTCGTCATCAGCTGTGGCGATCACACCGTTATGGGTCGTATTGCTGGCCTTGCTTCCGGTCTGGATACCGGTGAAACCCCCATTGCCAAGGAAATTCATCATTTCATCCATTTGATCACCGGCGTCGCTGTGTTCCTGGGCGTTACCTTCTTCGTGATTGCCTTCATTTTGGGCTACCACTGGCTGGATGCTGTTATTTTCCTCATCGGTATTATTGTGGCCAACGTGCCCGAAGGTCTGCTTGCCACTGTAACTGTGTGTCTGACGCTTACTGCCAAGCGTATGGCATCGAAGAATTGTTTGGTAAAGAACTTGGAGGCTGTCGAGACCCTTGGCTCCACATCAACCATCTGCTCCGATAAAACCGGTACTCTCACCCAAAACCGCATGACGGTTGCCCATATGTGGTTCGATAACCAAATCATTGAGGCCGACACCACTGAGGATCAGTCGGGTGTTCAATACGATAGAACTAGCCCTGGATTCAAGGCGCTCTCTCGCATTGCCACTCTCTGTAATCGTGCTGAGTTCAAAGGAGGTCAGGATGGTGTGCCCGTCCTCAAGAAGGAGGTCAGCGGTGATGCTTCTGAGGCTGCTCTGCTGAAGTGCATGGAACTGGCCTTGGGTGATGTGATGAACATTCGCAAGCGTAACAAGAAAATTGCTGAAGTACCATTCAATTCGACCAACAAGTATCAGGTGTCTATTCACGAAACTGAGGATTCTGGCGATCCACGTTTCTTGCTTGTCATGAAGGGTGCTCCCGAACGTATTCTGGAACGTTGCTCCACCATTTTCATTAACGGCAAAGAGAAAGTACTGGACGAGGAGATGAAGGAGGCTTTCAACAATGCCTACATGGAACTCGGAGGATTGGGCGAGCGTGTGCTCGGTTTCTGCGATTTTATGCTGCCCTCCGATAAATATCCTTCCGGCTTCAAGTTCAACACCGATGATATTAACTTCCCCATCGATAATTTGCGTTTCGTCGGTCTAATGTCCATGATTGATCCCCCTCGTGCCGCTGTCCCCGATGCTGTGGCCAAGTGCCGTTCTGCCGGTATCAAGGTCATCATGGTTACTGGTGATCATCCCATCACTGCCAAAGCTATTGCCAAATCTGTCGGCATTATTTCGGAGGGCAACGAAACCGTTGAGGATATTGCTCAGCGTCTAAATATCCCCGTGTCTGAGGTCAACCCACGTGAGGCCAAGGCCGCTGTTGTCCACGGTGCTGAATTGCGTGATGTGTCGAGCGACCAGCTGGATGAGATTCTCCGCTATCACACCGAAATTGTGTTCGCCCGTACCTCGCCTCAGCAGAAGCTGATCATTGTCGAGGGTTGCCAGCGCATGGGCGCCATTGTGGCTGTCACTGGTGACGGTGTTAATGATTCGCCTGCTTTGAAGAAAGCTGATATTGGTGTTGCTATGGGTATTGCCGGTTCCGATGTGTCGAAGCAGGTAATTAACGATCATTAATGAACTGATTCTCTTACGTGGTTTAATTACTTTGTAATTTTCTTTTAATCTCAGGCTGCTGACATGATCTTGCTGGATGATAACTTTGCCTCCATTGTTACTGGTGTCGAGGAGGGTCGTCTCATCTTCGATAACTTGAAGAAATCAATTGCTTACACTCTGACCTCCAATATTCCCGAAATCTCCCCCTTCTTGGCCTTCATCCTGTGCGATATTCCATTGCCATTGGGTACCGTTACAATTCTGTGCATTGATTTGGGCACTGACATGGTAAGTTTTAATACACTCCCCACCTACTACCTCTCTGAATCAGTTTTAATTGCGTTAACCTTTAACATTAAGTTGTCGAGCAAGTTAAATTTAATATTCTACATATTGTATCCAAAATCTATGATGATCTTGTTAACTATTAAGTACTCTTAGCCATTGTATAATACATAATTTTGAATTAATTTGAAATGGCGAGCAGATACCTGCCATATCGCTGGCCTACGAAGGACCCGAAGCTGACATTATGAAGCGACGTCCACGCAATCCCGATGTGGATAATCTGGTTAACGAGAGGTAAAACGTTAGACCACATTGAGTCAGCTCGTTCCTCGTCCAGTTCCCCTGCAGTAAAGATGCCAGTGGTTAGGCTATCAAGTAGTTAACTAAGTGCTCTTTTATTAATTAATTATTGATCTAATATTATAAATTCGATTCCCTTACATAATATTTATACTATATACACGCACACATAAACACGAGACGAACGCCGAACCGACAAACAGATCGAGAAATCGAAACTTGAAAGAAAAACTTTGCTAATCTTACCACCTACCCCATAATCCAATACTTAGGTGCCAGCCATTTCATTGGCCTACGAACATGCTGAAGCCGATATTATGAAGCGTCCGCCACGTGACCCATTCAACGATAAATTAGTGAACTCAAGGTGCCAATCAAGTCAATTTCTACCCCCCACACACCCACAAACATACTAAAATCACACACAATAACTAACACACACACACACACCCACCCACCCACACACTAACTTAAAAGGTGTGCAGTAATTTCTATAAAAGTAAAACCTCGAAATTACTGCACCGACTTAAAAAAAACGCAAAAATGAAACATAACTATAACGTATGTCTTATGTGTATGTGGCTGGATTGTAATTAGCATAAGTTCGCGCAAAAAAAAAAAAAATACTAAAAACTAACCAAAAGTTCCATGTTTATGAATTTTTTACTAATTTACATAATTTACTCTTAAGATTATCATTTAATATCGCCCAACTATACATACTTACATTCATACATATACATACACACACAACACACAAACATACATCATTTATGTAGCTTTCGCATATACATATACATACATACATATTTTGACATCAACATTGTCTATTTTTCCTAGTGACATTTTTCATTCTCATGTCACAAAAGTCTGAATTTCCATTTCTCCTTCTCATCTATCTATTCTGTACATTTTCAAAAAACCCTTTACAAATTTTCCATAAATTCAAGTTTTATTTGGTTCTTGGCATCATCAAACATTATTTCCCTTACCCGTACTAGATCCGTTCCAATCAAATTACCATCGAAATGAAGGGAAATCGTATCATCATGATATGTTCATTATAATTACATATATGTAAAATTTGAACCACACTTCGAATATAGCTATATATATTATTATATCATAATGCCTAATATTCTAAACGCTCTAAATGTTAATTGGTGTGCGTCGTACCTACATATATCGTACATATATTTATATATATCGTTTCTGTCACTTCAGTATTCAGTTATTTGTTTTCAAACTGAAAATCCACCTGAAACCTCACATAAATATTTTTTAGCAAAAACGTTGATTGGCAATAAATATCTTTGTTTATTTGTTATGCATTTTCAGTTTGTAATTTGGCAATAACAAAATTGTAAACGAATAACAAAATTCAAACAAATCCAAAAATTATTAACAATATTTGCACTCTTACCAACAAAAAAAAAAAAAAAAAAAAATTGTAGCAAAATTTAATCACTAAAGCATAACCAAACCGAAATCCAAAATTCGAAAATTTCACATATAATTTAGTATATATTGTTAAGTTGTAATTCGTTTTTTATTTTTTATGTTCTGATACGTTTCACCTCAAACGCCTCAAAGTTCAAGTATTTGTAAGTCTTTCAATCCCCGATGCGACAAGTTTAAGTTAGTTTTGTAAGTTTAACTATATATATCTATATTAATCGTTAAGTTGTGTAACAAACAGATTTAGAACCAGTTACAGATACTCAGAAATTCAATTTCACAGGCAGTGTGTGTCCCCACCCTCCCAGTGATGAAAAACGATGTTTTGAGAAACAATAATTTACTTTTCCCCGCATAATTTATCGTACTTTATTTTCACTTTTATTTTTCCCCACTACTTTTTATACCAACAATACAAAATACAACGCTTGCACATTCAGGTGCCAGCCATTTCCTTAGCCTATGAGACGGCTGAATCCGATATTATGAAACGCCAGCCCAGGAATCCATTTCAAGATAAGCTGGTCAACGAAAGGTAAAGTTTTTCTTTGTGCTGTGTTCATTAAAAGAACAATCAAACAGAAAAAAACACCTAAGAAAAGATTAAAAAAAAAAACAATAACAATTCAACACGAATCTTAGAAACAAAAGAAGAAAATGCAAATGCAATATCAATTTTTTGGGACTTTCAAAATGGCGTACATAAAAAATCTATCTCTTAACTCTTCTCTGCAACTATTTTTTCTAATTTTATCTTCTATCTCTATCTCTACCACTAATAAATGCTCAATTTTTTTTCCGTCACTTTCTCTCATAATATGAAAAAGCAAATTAAACAAAACAAAAAATTGTATTATTGCGGGCAACTCTGTTAGGCCAAAATGATCTGATCAAATCATTTTTCTATCTACTTTATATATATATTTATATATCTACTAACCAAATCTAAGAAATTTTCAAATTAGCTTCAAGTACAACAAAAAAATATATACATATATTTTCTATATCTTTGCCTATACTTTTTTCTTCTTCATTTCACTCTCTACGGTAAATTGCTATATGCATTTTATTTTTTGTTTTATGTTTTATGTTCAATGTATTTTTTTATTCCTTTCTTTGAATTTTTCTTTTACTTATTTTTTTTGTTAAGTGTTTTATGTTTTTACATATTTTTTGTTGCTTTTTATCGTATGTAGCATTTGAAACTGTGATTTTTTCTAGAGAAGTCTCTAGATAAATAATTTCTTACATTGAGTTTTTACTACAATTTCTTTGGACCTTTTGCTCTTGATTGGTTTAACCAAAAAGGCTGCTCTTAGGCCCGGATTATTGATTTTCATTGATTTGAAATTTGATTTTTTTAAGTTCTTTGTATTTGCAATATTGATACGAATATATTATTTATACATATGACTATATATACAGTTTATATGCGCATTATCGTAATCGTAACCTATCTATAATAATCATATATCGGCCTGTACTCGTTTTGGTGATCGTAATCGGATTTGAGATCTGTTTTCGCTATAAATTCCGCGACGAAATCGGTGGAATAAATATAATTGCCAAATTCTTCATTACCAAACCATTTTTGTTTTATTTTTTGGTTTCTGATGTCGATGATCATTTTATTCATAGGTGAATCTTTGATCATTTCACTTTAATCAACATGAAAACAAATTCAAAACGAAAAAACGTTAAGATCAATTCATTTTTCTCTCAAATTGCCATTTTCCGGGGCACTTTTAAACCAAAAGAAAAGTCCGAGTTAATAGTTGGCTCAGTTATTATAATATAAATCTCTACTCAGCTAGTGCTTTCCTTTCTATCTCTATCTACATTTTTGGTGCTTGAATAATAAAATCTATGCTTATTTATTTTTGATTTTCTCTTTTCTCAACAAACTTATATTTTTGTTTCTTTTTAATCCTAATTATCTTTGATTTTCTTAGTTTATATGTCAGCAGAAGATTTCTATACATTTGAAAAGTGTAAGCAAGTTTTTGTTTCCATTGATTAGCTTAGACTCATCTAAGGTAAGTAGCGTCTCTCACATTGTATGTCATCGGATCGTCTATTGAAACTCGAACTAGAAGAAGATACTCTCTACTCTATATAGCAGTTGGATCGATTTGTTCATTCCTAATTCTCACGCACACTCCCTCTCTATCTCGCTCTCTCTCTATCTCTCTGTTGGATTGCTCTATCTCACTCTGTATGTAATAGATCAGAGCATTCATAATTTTTGAGTCGAAATATATAGTATTTCTTTATCTAGTGCTAGTGCAGGTTTACTTTAATATTAGTGAGTCTATATAATATATATATAAATATATACATCTATGATATTATCTGTACTTAATTATGCTTACTATATAGCTACATACATATTATTAATATGAGTAGTAAAAACATTTTCGATCATAAAGTGATTTCTATAAGATATAGTTACTTATGATCATAAACAAAAAGTCGCAAAATGTTTTTTCATGCAGTCCATAATACCTACTCCTACCAACCAACAAGTCAATCAGTCAATCAATCAATCAGACAGTCAGTCATTGAACTCTCATGGTTCTCGTTTGTTTTCTTTCTTAAGTTGTAGAGACACACACACACGAACACCCAACCACACATATACAGATACATCATTCCATCCAAAACTTCACCAGAAATGAATCATCCAACCCAAGTTGGGGTTGTTTTTACTAGACTTAATGCAATATTATCTACATTTACCTATGTAACAGTTTTTAGTGCAAGTTAAGCTCTAAGCTCTCTACAAGATACACAAAAAACACACCTCTCCCCATCTCTCTCTCTCTCTCTGTCTTCTTCCTCTGTTCCTTTATATATATATTGTTTATGGGTACCACAAATTAGTACTCTTTTTCAAATCCCTTTAATTAATTGATTTAGTTTTAGCTTCTTAAGTACGCAGGAGCTAAACACAATTAAGTAACAAGCAAGTAAACAAATTAAATGAAACTTGTACAACTTGACACACTTCTCCAACTCCTTTAAAGAAAAATCTATCTCTGGCCCCTATATACATACTTACTATATCTATAACTCAACTGTCGTAACATTAGAAAAACAAATATTTACTTAGCATTTAACAACAGACAAAAACTAAGTACATTTATGTACATATCGATTACGGTTATGAATTTTCTTATCATTATTATTATTATTACTCTTACCTATATTGTGTATTATATATTATTCTCGAGCAAGAATCAATATATAATTCTTGTAAATCTTTAATCGGATTTTCCTTTTTTTTGTATTTTCCCCCCTTTACATTTTTCAACTCTTATTATGTCTTTCTTTTGTTAAACAACCAACTGAACAACAACTACAACAACAACAACAAATTTGCAACTTGCACCAAAAAAAATTTATATATATAAATTGATCAATACAAAAATATCAATGTAATACCGCTATATACATATAAACGAAAGATTCCGGCCATTTCACTCGCTTACGAGCAAGCCGAAAGCGATATTATGAAACGTCAACCGAGAGATCCATATCGTGACAACTTGGTCAACCGCAGGTCAGGACAAATTTAACAATAAGGAAAAAAACAAAAAACAAAAACCAAAAATACCCATTTTACTTGTGTATTTCTTTAATGTTTTAGTTGATTAGTTAAGAAACTAGAAAATGAACAAACATGCAACCCATTTCCTCTTATTTTTCAATTATCGATTTGACCTTTTTTTTTTGTTGACGTGTGTGTTTCGGGTGTTTTTAATTCCCATCGAATTTGGTTCAAAAAAAAAAAAAAACAAAATGAATCTGTACAAATAATTAAAACATTAACCAACTTTGGAACACCAGAGTTCATATACCCTTGCTCCACAGGAACTTATAGGCATTATTAGTTTCAAAAATTTGCTTTTCGATCATTTTTCAAGGTTCTTTCAAGTTGCTGATCTCATTTAATTTCAATTGAAATAACTACTTTTGTATTTTTAACTGTCTTAACTATAAAACTTCTCGAAATGTTTTAAAGTATGCCCATTAGCCGGGTCTGGCAGATTTAATAAACAATTTAAAGAACCACAAAGTTCTATAATCACACTTTGCTAAAGACCCCAGTGTTGCAATGGCCAAAACAAATCTTCAGTGCCTAAACTGGTTGAAAATTACAACTAAATGAATCGAAAAGAGAGTCAAAGCTTTGAACATTTTCCACATTTGTCATATTACAACAATTTCGTCTGAGATACAAATAGCAATTGCTTATGAAAAATACAAACCGAAAACCTATTCTTAGCAAAGGTATATAAACCGATATGAAAATTGAAAAGTCAAAAAGAAAAAAAAAACAAAAAAAAAACATTTGTGATTGCAACTTGCGACTGTTTGTTCGTTTGCCGATGCGTTCCTGCAATTTGTTGCTTTTTATTATCCTTTAACCTAATCCTGTCTCTTTCTCGATAAGAATATCTATCTGTCCCTTGTTCTCTACACACTTAAACTGAAATCCAATCCAATATTTATAATTTAATTTACATTATCTGAACTCTTAATGTGGAATGAAATCATTTTTTCTCCATCTCTTTCTATGTTTCACCCTCTCTCTCTCTGTTCATTGAGTTTCTCCAAAATTCCAAATAATAATTATAAGAAATCTATTTTGGTTTTTTGTTATTTATTGAATGTCCTTCTCTTTTACTTTCAACCAAATGAAATACCATCAATGTGTATTGATTTATTGTGTTTAGTCGCACAAATTGCAATACAAAAACCAAATTTCACTCGTTTTGTGTGTGTTTGTCTTAAGCGCAAAATCTAAATGAATATCGAAATTCAATTTGAGTCAAAACAAGTTGCTGCTGCTTTTAGAAAATGTTTGGCGCTAACTGCATCCAACATAAACAACACAAAGACAAACAGACAGACAATAAGGAACGACTTAAACACACATGAACACAACAAACAAAGTTTGACAGGTTGCCCGATACATGAATTTACATACATATATACATACATACATACAATTACTTATCTAAACAGGCCACATTAAAACTAAAACTCGATCCAACAAGGCTTTCTGCTGATGTTACTCTTAGTACAAAAGTTTAGTGTGTTACTTGTAGTTGAGTTTGTTTGAGCCAACATACCAAATCAAAACCAATAAGCGCTTCAATTGTATTTTAGAATACATAAAAACTAAAAACAATAAACAAATATCTACATATATATACATACATATATATTTAAATACAGTCCTCGTAGTCCCTGTCTCTGATTCCAAGTGCAAGTGGAATCAAGTCGCAGTAAGTTTTGAACTATGTCGAGGTAGCAATGAAGTTTTATTTTCTTATTTACTTTAAATGTCTAAGTTTACATCTAAGTTTATGTTTTATGTTTAGTATTTGGTTTTATTCTATGTATAATTATTTATTAAATGACATCTACTTTGAGCGTAAGTAAATGAAAAATTGTTAAGAACCAAAACCAAATCATTTAAATAGCACCAAAGTCTTGTGATGAATGTTTGCTTGCTTTTTTTTGTGTGTATCAATGTGTAAATATGTATATTCGAATATTAGTTATAGTTGCATGTTCTTGTATACTAACAAATTATTTGCTTTTACCCCCCATCACATTAAATATTAAAAAAACAAAACGCTTTTTTTGCCAAGCATAAAATATATATACATAGAACAAAATTTGCTTTTGCGCGCGCTCAAATCAAATTAATTCAAGAGATTCGCTCAGAACGCCACAATTCACGCTGTAAAGTCTTTAACACCAAATTAAACTTAAATTAATTAAACTTTAAGAAAGGTAAAGTGGCAAATTTATTGCAAACATGATTAACATGACTAACAAAGTTAACAAATTAAATTGAGTATACAAAAATTTGAAATATACTCATCAATGTGAACTGCACAAGCGTTGCAGCGGTTGGTAGGGTTTTTGTTTATATTATTATTCAATTGTTTAAATGTTTTTTATTCCTTTCTCTTACTCTCTCTCTCCTTTTTGACTCTTTCTTTCTTTATTTGGCTTCAAATATGTTTATATAAAATATAAGAGAAAAAAGAAACGTTTTTTTATACTATATTTTCTTTATTTTTCTGCTCCGTTTTGTTATTTTTTTTTAAATTCAACTTTTACAACAAAAACTTGTACCAATCGAAGCTCGCTCAAATGCTCAAGAATGCCGCATCTTTACCTAGCTAGCCAAAAAAACAAAAAGAAACCTGTAACAAGAAGTGTCTTGCGTCCTGCAAAATAATGAAAAAAAACAACAAAAATCCCCACACAACATTAATACCTTTTTAGTATGTTTTTTAAGCGTTACTTAATTAAATATCTTTGTTTATTCCCGTTTGCACACACACACACATACGCAGATTGATTTCCATGGCCTATGGACAAATTGGTATGATTCAAGCAGCTGCCGGATTCTTTGTATACTTTGTCATCATGGCAGAGAATGGTTTCTTGCCCATGAAATTGTTTGGCATTCGTAAAATGTGGGACTCAAAGGCTGTCAATGATCTAACTGATTCCTATGGACAGGAATGGGTATGTAATTGATGTAAATATACATTATATATCCAATTAATTGTCACTTTTTATCACCTATTTAGACCTATCGTGACCGTAAAACCTTGGAGTATACCTGCCATACAGCTTTCTTCATTTCGATTGTGGTTGTGCAATGGGCCGATTTGATCATCTGTAAGACGCGTCGTAATTCCATCTTCCAGCAAGGCATGCGCAATTGGGCATTGAACTTTGGTCTCGTTTTTGAAACCGTATTGGCTGCCTTCCTTTCATACTGCCCGGGCATGGAGAAGGGTCTCCGCATGTACCCATTGAAGTGAGTTCTCAGTTGCGATAAAGTTGCAATGTATGGAGAAGAAATCTATTGACTAGTTTGATTTATTTATCTCCTACGCATTCAAACATTAATTTCTTTCGATTTAAAACGATACTAATCTAATTTTTATTTATTTACTTAGACTCGTCTGGTGGTTCCCGGCCATTCCATTTGCGCTGGCTATTTTCATCTATGATGAGACTCGTCGTTTCTACTTGCGTCGCAACCCCGGAGGCTGGTTGGAGCAGGAGACCTACTATTAAATTCACATTCTCCACACACAAACACACATACACACACACGACATATACCGCAACAAATAGTAATGTTTATGTACCACAAAATTACACTTCCACACACACACACACACACACACAACCACCAACCACAGCGAAACGAACCACAACCACAGAAATTGTATTCGTGGTACTTCAAAAGCAACCGCAAACAGCAAAAGCAATGTCAGCGAACAACAACAACAACAGCAACAACAACAACAGCTACAGCAAGAAAAGAAAATTATTACAATATATTTTATTTTTTTAATTTAATTATTTAAAGTAACAAAACAACAACAACAACAACAAAAATGCAAGCGATAATTATTTTAAAAGTTTAAGTAAATTTAAATTATAAATTAAAGCTAAAAATAAGATTTAAATAAAGTAAAGAAAACAAAAAAACAAACAAACAAAACAAACCAACAAACGAACAGATTTCGATACCCCGCAAACAAAAATGAAAACAACAACAAAAAGCAACCAATAACTAAATAACAACAAACCCATGTTTTTAGTAAAAATAACAATATAAATTAAAAAAAAAAAAAAAACAAACACAAAAACAAAAAAATGGAAAAAGAAACCCAAGCTTAATAACTAATACCAAAAACAAAACAAAAAAAAATAAAATAAAACAAAAAATAAATGAAAGAACAACGCAAAATGTAGGCAAAACAACAACTCTACGAAAACCCGAAACAGAATCTAAGCTAAAGCTAAAGTACATTCATAATGTTAACACACACACACACACACAGCACTCAACCCAACCAACATATACATAAACACATACAACGCATGACAAGACAAATTATATGAAGAAAAAAAAAGTGTTTAGAAAAAAATTATGAAAAAAAAAACGAAAATAATACAGAAAGAAAGTGAAAGAAAGAAAGAACAAAGAATCTAGTGTAGTTACCATTTAAGCCGAGAACATGATGACGAAGGACGAAGAACAGAACATTTTTTGCTAACTTGTTGTGTGGCAGCCGTTAAATGCAAGGCATATAACCCAAATAAACAAAACACACACACACACACACACACACACACACACACAAATACACACAGACATACAAGATATAAAATTGTTTATATATATACATACATATATATATACACACACCCACACAAGCATATATATTATATATGGGAAAAATTTGAATATATATAAAAATTGAGCTATACACAAGAAGAAGAAGATGAAAACAAAAAAAACGAAACCCAATGAAATGAGAAAAATAAATAAGAAATCTACCTACCCCAAAAAAACTGCGAGCGGCATAGAGCCGGGACTCTTCTGATACTGAGACGTGTCTCTCATTCGAAAATTTTAGTCAACTGATTATTGATAGGCAAAGGCCGGCAAAGCAGTACAATTAATTTGTTAAAATACCAAGTAAAAGAGTTTATAAACAAACAGTAAACAGCATCACTAACTAACCATCTGAAATTGTCATGCAAATCGGGCTTGTTCTAAATTCCGATTCGATTAGAGCATCCTTCTCTAGGTGTCCCCCCACCCCCCACACACACAATTTTTGTAATGCCTATTGGAGAAAATATGAAATAAATTTCTAGTTGAAAGGTTTTTGTGTGAGATACGTTTTGAACAAAAGGAATCTCAATTGAGATATTTTACATTTTCAGATTCAGCGAAGAATTTTTGGCGATTATTGGCATTATCTATATGAGAACATCTAATTTAGGCGGACTTTGCGAATCGGAATTTGGGGGAACAGCCTTGAAAATATTAGGCTTTTTGTTGTGTGCATTTAAGATCCACATTAACGATACACCCACACAAACACACCACACAGACACACCACACAGACACACACACACACTCACAGACACAGAGAACAATGTTTGTAAGTTTTACACACGGCACATGGCCCCACAGAATTTTATTGGGGCACGCCCAAGGCAGTAGCTAACAGTATTGTGTTTATGTTTTATTTGTTAGTTAATTTTGTTTGTGTTTTCGCTCTTCACCTTCACGAGCGCGCGCGCGCCTTTTGAAAACTCAAAAAACGAAAAAAAAACTGGCGATAGAAAATAAATAGTCCAATTTGAATAAAAATTGTAATTGGAAATTCTATGATCAATGATTTGTGACTGCCAGACACAAGAGAGTGAAGAGAACGATATAGAGATAACAGATGGTCACGCCCATAATTACACACACACACACACGCATCCCAGCCACGCCCCCCACCCCTCAAAAAAAAAGAAAGACACCCAACACAACCATAATGATTCGCTGCCGTTTTTTCTAATTGTCCTTGTTTTCTAATTTAGTGAAGAATGATAAATAATGATCATTAGCATTGGTTAATAATAATGATTATGGCATGTTAGTTATGAACAAAAACAAAAAAAACAAATATAAAACAAATAAAAAAACAAAGAAACTAAACAAAATTATTATTATTAGTTGTTAACAAATTCTATTGAATAATATTGATTGATCGATGAAAGCTGATGTGAAAGAGTACTAAAATAAAATGATTAACAACAAATATTTCATAATATGGAACAAAAACAAAATATTTATAAACAATGGAGTAAACGTTCAATGGTCAGAAAAACAAACGACAAACAAAAAAAGAAAAAAAAACCAAACAAAAGCAAAAATGGGTAAATTAAAACAAACAACAACAACAACTCGAAAATTTGTCAACCGTAAGAAACAAAAGTAAACCAAATAATAATAATAAAAAACAAAAAAAAAAAAACAATGAGTAAACATTTTTAATTTTTTGTTCTTTCGCCCTCCGCTGTAAATGTATTTGTAGATTTAAACAATAATTAAAATAAAAAACTACATAAATAAAACTTAAAAAAAAAACAAACAGATAATGGTGGCCATTTAAGGATCATTTTAGCCAAGTCCAGGCAAGTATTTCACAGTGTAGGTATTTCATTTAAAAAGTGTTTATAAGAGATACGAGTTTGTACTCAAATAAGAGTCCTTATTAACGAGAACGAGCACAAGTTAACGATGTCTTCATCACCGCTTGACTCCTAAGACATTTAAATATAAAATATATATAACATTTTGTTTTTCCTTTTTGCTTGTAAACCATAATTCATCGCAGCATTCTCTGTTTATGGCCATGTACAATTGAGTGCCCCTGAAACAGACTCTCTTAGGCTCTTACTAGTCATAAACAAGAAACAAAAGCATAGAAAACTCTTCATTAAATGAGATATTTTTAACTAAACTTAGATAAAAATTAGGTAATTTTTATTGTATGTCATACAGACTGACACAAGTCGTATACATACTGAACTAGACTAGATTTACACGTTTTGAATAAAAGGTAAAACAATCACTTTAGGTTAGAAAAAGTTCCATTTTAAAATTTACAGCTATGTATCCGCTGCCCTCTGTGGTATGCAATGAAGTTTTTTTTAGAAAAGATCGGTGTGTGAGCACTCGAGATCTGTCAAGGCTAGGATCTAGGACTAGCAAGTTAAGAACCGAAGGGTTTCCAGTTCTACCAGGTATACTTTTCTATACCTTGCATTGTACATCTACATATGTAGAAAGTGGTCCAAAAATAGTATTTTTTAAATCTTCAATCGCTCCGGTGTTCTTTTTTTGTTTACATACGTAAGTAGCACGACTTAATATAAAAACTACTTTAATTTAACTTTCAAATTAGTTTTGTAATATTATTTATCGTGTGTGAGCTCTCGTAAACGAAATTTTAATACTAAAACTGTCTAACATCACAAAAGTTAGACAGTTTAAGTATAAATAAATTAATTTAACTTTAAAATTAATTTTTAATATTATTTCGCGTGTATAAACAATTGAAATATTAATATTTTTATGCTGTTAGACAGTTTTTATTTTGAATTAAATTTATAAGTTATAAACATTATAATTTACGTGCATCATTATAAGTATTTTCTATAAGTCTATTAGTTTAGCCGGCGTACTGTGCGTATACGTTATTTTGTTGTGAAGAAACGAAGCGCTACGTATGTACATACATATATGTAAGTATAACACAAATTTAAAAATAATTTGTTTGTTTTTGTCAATGAACTAGTTCTCAAACCGTTTAAACTGTAAATACATTTATATATATTATGTATGTGTATTATGTGTGTGTGTCTGTATCGCGAAAAAGCGCCTAGTTACCCTTCCTTCTCACCCCTTGAACACAAAACAGTGGGCTACAAAAAAAGGTAACAAAAGGTTGCGAACGCACACACGCATACATTAAGGTCTCTATATATTGTATTTTGTTGGTGTATGGGGCCATAAGAGGGGGGAGAGGGACAAGAATGTTTATATTGTTGCCGTTATTGTCGCGTCAAGTCCCATGGGCACGCGGGCATGAGGCACGCAGGTCGTCGCATTGACAGCGGCGACAACGCTGCAACATTTGGGCCTTATTAATTTCCGTTTTTGCTTATTTATTTTTACGATGTTTCAAAAACAGCCAACACAACCCGAGCCATCGCCAACTCATCGGGCAACGAAAACGCAGACGCAGACGAACCGAACATTTGTTTAAAGGTTGTTTTTTTCTTTTCTTTCTTTTTTTTTGGGTTCAGCATTTGGGAATACTCTATTCGTTGGGGCATGGGCCTATTTGTAGATGCAATTTCCTACCTTTTCTCGGGAATATATTTATGCCAGAAAGAAACATAAACATTAATAAAAATACATTGCAAAGATATTACAGTAAAATAGTCGAATTGACTATTTATATAAACTTTTTTGTTTACGGCGGTTTTTAATTCTTTTGAAATAAAATAAATTATATATTTTACTTGTCATCTGTTTAGAGGCTTTGTTGTTTTTAATATATATGGCGGTTTCAATTGTTTTAATTTTAAAATTTTATTAAAATATTCATGTTTTTGTATTGACTATTCTGATATTGTACTCTTTTTTCTTGACATTCGCTACTGTGGAATGGAAAATATAAGTATTTTCAAACGCAAATAGTTAAAATATTATATTTCAAAGTGCATATAAAATAAATAAAGTCATTTTTATTCAAAGGAGATGTTGAAAAATATGCATTTGTTGGTAAAAGTAAAACCTTTTCTTAATGTAAGTATGTGTTTAGCGAAATATTGAAACTGCTTTTGGAATTTCTAATTAAAAATATTAATATTATAGTCATGTGACATGATTTTTAAAAATCTTGATATACCAGAGTCTGGTCGCAGCACAGAAATAAATTGAGAACGAACATATTTTTCTTTTTCCACTAGACTTAACACGGGCGTCAAAAACTTACGCGCTTGCTTGTCTAAGAAAGCAGGCGGCGGGGCTGGCCTCCACCCTCTGCCACCCACACCACTTTCACCCCCCTAACCCACACCTCTTTCCACCCACATTCGCACTTTGCGCCGTTGAGCCATTGCATTTATGGGACGGCCGACCACCCATCTAGGAGACAGAGAGACAACGAGATTGAGAGAGAATGGGGTTTAACAAGAGAGGGAGAGAGAGGGACCTCTTATCGTTTTGGTCTGTTTCATTGCCATTTCGTTCCTTATCCTGTGCAATGTTCGTGTTATCTATGCGTTTGGCATTCGTTAGGGTTCGTGTCGTTTTGATCGGGTGTATTGTAGGCACTTCGTGTTTTGTCGTCATCGTCGTCGTCTTTGGTTAGTTTAGTTAGTTAGTTAGTCTTTCATTATCCGGCGTGCGAGCGTGTAACGTTTTTCGCTGTGAACTTTTCGGCGGCGGCATTAACAATCACCAAAAGCAACAACAATAACGCAAGCAGCAGCAACAGCAGAAGCAGCGGCAAACGGTACTTCTTCTATTTTGAGTGCCGAACAATTTTTACTATATATTTTTACTACACAAGTGTGTGTGTTTGTGCAAGTGAGAGGAAGATAGAGAGAGAGAGAGAGAGAGAGAGCCCCACTAAGTACATACTTATTAAGCAAAAAATATATAACAAAAATAAAAAGTGTTTAAATTTATGTTTTTGGTTCGAAATGGTCTTCCATAAATAACTTGTGAGTGAACATAAAATGCAAGGCACAGATAGCCAAAAACTAGGCTAAATATCTGTGTGTTTTTTTTTTGGTTGGTTCTTGTTGTTGTTAGGTCCTGCGCCTGCGGTCGCCGACATTTGAACCTGTTTTGCTGGCCCCAGCGTTTGAGTTGACTTGACCGGCGGGCAGGTCTTGTGCTAGATTATTTCTGCTCCTACTATCAAGTGCCAAACACAAAAAAAAACACGAAAGAATTACAAGTGAGAAAAACAACAACAACAGCAGCAACAGCAGCAACGACAAGGACTATCGCGAAAGAGAAAGAGTTCAGTGGTTTTTGGGAGCTGGTGCATCAGTTCAACAGCCTCCGGGCCAAAAACTCTTTGAATTTCGGCTGCAACTCGTTGTGCTCGGTTTACGACCGGCTTCGTGTGTGCGCATCCTGTGTGTCCTGCCAGAGTCCGTGTTTCTCTGTGTGCGAGTGTGCGTGTGTGTGTGTGTGTTTTCTGCAGCAACCGCAGCAACTCTGCAGCAGCAAGAATTGTGTCAGCAAAATTTGAACTTCTGCAGCCGCCCAACTGGCGCCGGGAATACTTTTGAATCTTTCATTAGCCGGTCCTACACACTTACATTCAGGTATATGCAAATGTGTTTGTATATAGATTTCTAGATGCAAGTTACTTATACTTAAAGTCACCTTTTGGCTTATAGTCTCACCCCTTGCACCTGCTTTTAGCTTACCTTGACAACATTGGATCCGTGACAGTTGTCAGTTTGTTTGTGCTATCGATTAGACTCTTGACGCGACCATTTTTTTTCTTTTTTTTGTTGTATTTTTTGTCTTTGCCTCTTCTCTAGGTCTCCGTCACTTTTCACTTTTGGCATTGTCTTTGTCCATGGTTAGCTTGGAGAGGCTTCTGGGTTTTTGGTACTTTGCCTCATTCTATGTACAGGAGGTCCAATGTGCTTTTGTGATGCGCCTAATTGAGTCTTTTGTGCAGCTCAAAAAAACAATAAACAAAAGCACAAGGCAAGCATAAAGCACAAAGCACGAGTAAACAAAACGAAAGTAGTCGCAGTCGTGACTCCGAGCTCCACAACTGTCAACCACTTAAAGAGCCTCTGCCACTTGACTTTCTTTTTGCCTTTCCTTTTGGGTTGGGTGTTACGGGTTGGGGGTTAGCGGTTGGTGGTTTGGGATTGGGGGTTAGGGGTTGGTGGTTTGGGATTGGCGGTTGGCATGTCATTTGCCTTTTGTCAATATCAGTCAAACGGTTCAATAGTCCAATATACTTCGTTTCAAAAGGGGAGAATACGGTTATCTGCATATTGCATATCAATTCATTCATTTCATTCATGTTCAATTCTCACCCATTGACAAATTAAAATGTAAAGGTCCGTTTTCAATTGTTGGCAGGACAATGAAGGACCCTCCAATCGTTTGAATTGAATGCCGTTCAAATGCAAATGACGAGCTCCCTTTCCCAAAAAAAAAATCGTTTAATCTCTAAAGAAAATTATTCTAAAATTTAGGAATGATAAAAATGGAGAGAGAATTTAGTTAAAGGTTTAACAAAAAAAAGAATCATATAATTAATGCTTTAGAAACTAAAAGTGACAAAAATAACGATGGTTGACTTTTGGTGATAATGATAAAGACAAAAAGATATTGACATTATTCAATAAAAACATTTTATGTAATTAATTGATCTTTTCTCTAAATTATTTCAATTAACAGCAGATTTGGAGGCTGATATTAGTCGCACATTTCTTGTCTCTGCGCCAGCTAAATTAATAATATTTGGGATATTACATTTAGAATATTATTGCTAAAACAATGTAAATGATGATTGAAGCTTTAAATTTTTTTATTTATAAACAGCCAACGACAAAAACATATGGCTATAAATACTTTCGTTTTTATAGAACCATACTTAAATGATTAAAAAAAACATTGAGTAAGCTTTTGTTTTTATTGTTTTACTTTGAAATAGAGATAAGCTACCCAGCTATGTTAATAAAATATGCTCATAAGTTTTTTTGCCTACTGAATATGAATTATGTAGTTCAAAAGTAAATACGAGTGCCAAACTGTTACAGATTTTTCGAATTTTGTTATTCAGAAATACTACAGAATACCCAACTAACTTAATAGAAGGAAAATCGGCCCATCCTAACAAATACTCAACAAGTTACTTTGGTTTAAACTTTTTAAGATAATTTCTTATTATAAAATTGTATAATAATTTTTCTATTATTGATTGCGAAAATATCAGGCCTGAAGCTGGACTTTCCTTAGGGTTTAATTATTTTAAAGAGAATATGCTTGGGAAAATTTTAGAAGAATAATATTTTAATGTTTGTGACAAAGGCATCAAATGATTAAGAAAACCATAAAAGAACTCTAATTTCTAATGTTTAGTACTTATAAAAACAAACAGCTTCTCAGTAAAAAAAAATTGCACATTTTTTGCCATTTTTTCTGTCAAGTGTTTATTATTTATCGGCTTATCTTATCGGCTTTAATTGCCGTCAATAATATGCCAATTAAATGTCTAAAATATCAGCATGACTTGTTTGGGGATTCTCGATAAGAGAAGCCAACCTCTCGGCAAACCCAATGAGAAATCTGATCTTAGTACTTAACTGGCCATCTATCTACATATGCTTGTGTGTGCAATTTTAAAGAAGGCATAAAAACTAACTAATGCCACACAAGTGGCAACTTTCAACGCTTTGTTGACGCTCAAGTGGCAGGCTAACAGCAGCAGCAGCAGACAGGAAGGCACAGTCAGGCACTCAACAGCTTATGGGTTGAATATGCAAGCAACAATAACAAGGAAACGCACCCATACACACACACACCCACAAAACACAAAAAGTGGGCGTTGGCAGTGATGCTGTATATGTCACTTAGGATGGCAAAAGAACAACTAAGAGAGTATAACTTTGATAAAACCACCAAACCGAGCACAAAAACCACAATTCACCATCTCACTTCGCGAAAAAACACACACACACAACCACAAGAAATCAGCAATAACAAGATTTTGCCATGTTTGATTCATGAGACAGTGAGCCAAAAACCCGCAACCAATGCCCGGGCCACATGGCGTATGAGTACATAGCTTGCGCCAAATTGAACAACAATGGCTAAGGAATAAACACCAGTTCTACACACACAATCACACACACACACACACAGTAGTTGGACTAGCAGTTGTCATTGTATGTACATACATTTGGCTTTCCCTCAGTCGAGTGCAGCTGGCAAAACTTTTGGCTAACAAAAACTACGTACAATAAACGAGAGATATTGTGCATGATATGAATTCCATGCGGTTCTAAACCAAAAACGAGGGAAAAGGTCTTTCAAGCGTAAACTTTATGCAAAATTTGACTTGCAGAGTTAATCATACGACTGACAGTAAAAAATCACAAGCTTGAAAGATAATGGGGATAGGTAGGACGTGGGGGTTATGTGGATGATAGCCGTTTTTCTAGGAATATATGTATGTACGTACCACCATCAAAAAATATAGAAAGAAAAGGAAATGACCAGAGAATTTGGTTTAGAATAGGAGATACCCTATTTCCTTGAATATTTCTAAGCTAGTAATGGGCGATAATTGTAATATTCCTTATGCCATATTCTATTAAAATTTTCAAACACCAAAAAGCTTTACAAAGAGCAAAGATAAAAGAACTTAGAAAACATCTTGAAAGTCCTTTCGGCAATCTGGACGAAAGAGGTGTCAAATAACTTTTATAATAAAAGACCAACGTCTTTGTAAAAGACATCCCGATAGTCATGCGGAGAGACTCCGATATCAGATTCCTTTACTAATTGTAAGATATTATGCAGAGACTCCGATATCAGATTCCTTCAATAAGATATTATGCAGATTTTTCATGCAGGCAAAACCTTTTCTTTTCTTCTCTTTTTGTGTATATACAAAAGCTTTCTACATCATTTAATGTATGAAATGTTCAATGCCATAAATTGGGAATTTGAAGGCAAATGCTGGAAAATATTTCAGGGATTACTTTAAGCCAGAAGTAGAGAGAGAAATATAAAAAAAAGGGCTCGATGGCGTTTCGCTTCGCTAAGGCAGGGCAATTAAATTTTGACTGTGATGATGAAAGCAGCTGAAAATAAAAATTACAAGAGATAAAAATTCCATAAAGTTTGAAGCAAAGCACCAAACACACACACAGACACACACACACACAAACAACACAAAAAAGGGACGACAAAATCACAAGGCAAGAAAAAAATTCACAAAATTAGAAAAGGCTCTACGTAAAAAAAAACAAGAAGAAGAAAAAAATCAAAAAAGCAGAACAAAATTACGACAGTGAAGACACAGCGATGACTTAAGTCAGCTTTTGTGGTGTTCCTTTACTTTCCTTTTTTCCTTTTCTTTTCTTACTTTTGTGCGAAACAAAAGAAGCGCGAAAAGAACAAGATATATAATGATATCTAAATTGCCGTTGTCACGCATTCAATATGTGTATACACACACACACACACACACATATACACGCATATACACACACCATTACCTATGAACAAAAACCGTCACCAAACAAACTCGCATTGTATTGGCACGGAAACCAAATGTGAAAAACCTTTAAATGCTTGCCAACAAAGGCAAAAGGAAATTATAATTTTCCGCTTAGAATACAGATATTTTCATATGCCTGCAGTTACATCTGTATGTACATATGTACATATATTAGATATTATTTCAAATGCTTTTCAATTAACCTCTGATATTAAATTACATGCCTCTCAGGTGTATACCTAATTGATCACAGATTTTTCTCGTATTAATTTGCACTTTATTTGCTTACTTATGTATCTAATATATATATTTCGATGAATTATTAATGAGGCCAATCGAGCCATTTGCAAATGTGGCCAAGTGGAATTTAAAATGTTGATAAATTTCTATAAATTATTGAAACTTGACTCATATACTTACTGTTGGTTTGGAGGGGGAGGAGAAGTAAAAAACAAAATTATTGGGTATTCCACAAAGTTTTTTCAAGCGAGATGGAATATTCAGAGTAATAAGATACTCTGATTCACTTAGTCATTTATTTATTCGATGATAGATTAATTTACATAATACTGTAAACACCTTAAGTTATGATATAATACTGAGAGAACACGAATGTTTGATGATTCAGTTACAGATATTTATTCATTCGGTTACATATCATACTTTAAATACTTGGGGTATTGAGAGTTTTCAAATTATTCGTTTGTGCATTCAATTAGGTTTGTTTAAAATTACCTAAAACACATTCAGGCATTCACTTACCTGACTTCTAAGAGTATTAGAAGTTGGGAATGAACTTGAGCAGGTTTCTATTGGAGACATACCTAAAAGAGGTTTAAATTGGCTTTTTATTTTTGCAACATTTTGGTTTTCCATTACCTCAAATAACAGTACACATTTTGTAAGTATCTATCAGTCGCATCTGGAATAGAAATTACATATAATTTATGCTAATATCAATTTCTGATCATAAGAAAATATTTAAGTGGTTGCGGGGTGGAGGTGATGATTCACTTGAAAGCATTTTACTATGCCAGTTTGGTTTTGTTGCCTCTTACGAGTCGAAGAAAAAGAAAACGAAGAAGTAGGTCGTCTCTAATGGATTGCAAAGATGAAGCACAACAATTTGTTAGGGCCGTGTTGCTCTCAACGCCATGATGAGGATGATGATGGGAACAAGAATGATAATAATGATAAAGATATTGGCCATGATGATGCGATAATGTAATTTTTCTTTCCAAACGATTTTAAGTTAGATAATCGCATCATCATTTGCCCTTTTTTTTTATCATGTTCGTAATATAAATCACTTGGCCGCGTTTATTTGACTAGAGCCTAATGAACTTCCACAAACAGGGCACTAAGGCTAATGCTGGACAACTGATTGAATGACTGATTGATTGCCAATAGTTTTTCAAGCCTGATGCACAAATATTTGCCATCATCTATCAAAGAGCACTAAAGCCAGACTACATTGCAAATTGTCGAGTCTCAACTCTTGCCATTAAACAAGCAACAATTTTGTTTTTGTCTTCGCTTCAGTTTTCTCATTTAAAGTTCAGTGAGAGTTGCTTGGCGAATCTAACAAAAGTTTGCTCTTGCTCTATCGAAAATGGAGCAACCGCAGCCACAGTTGGGCGCATAGTTTGGTTAACAAATAGTTCTACTTCTACTTGATATGACCAAGGCGAACAACCACTTTAGCTAACGGTACGGAATCTAACCAACTTTGGCACGTTAGAATTCGGCCCCCAACAAGCTGTTGGCCCAAAGAGCTGTTGGGCCAAGAAAATCAATAGCAACTTGCTGCGCGTTTCATGTTGACAACAACAACAACAACAGCAACAGCAACAAGAACGAGCCATAGCCCATACCATACATACCCTAAATACAAGCATACATATTTATGTGCCCAGGAGCGTGCAACGTGGCTGTTGCCTTCTTGTCGTTGCCGTTTCTGACAATAAATCATAGCCGGCAAGTGAAAATATGTCCTTATCCAAAGCTCGACTATTTGTCACCTGGTAAAATGTCAAATGAAATAAAACCTATATCTGATTTTTGATTTGTTTATTGAAGATATTACTGAAGAATCTTTGAAAAAAGTAACAATACGCTTAGAAATTGCCTAATTCAATGCTAGAGCTGATTTCATCGATGGCTTTATTAGTGTTGACCTGGCACCGTGAATAAAAGTTATAAAATTTTAATCGCACAAACATTTCCTGGCCCATTTTACACGTATAGTTGCCTACTCTATTTTGAATGTCAAAGCTCTTTTTTTTCTTGGTGGGGATAGGAAGTTCAACTTTTAGGGTATCCCGCATGTATTAATTCGTCATAGTCGCAATGAATTCATGGAATGACTCAAACAAGCTTAGTGTACCCCATAAAAAGATATTCTCGTCGTTCATGGTCATGCGAGGCGGGCGGCGTGTTGACATTTGGATTGTTGGCAACTTGGAAATCAAATCAATGTCAATGCCAGCATTTCGTTTATGGCATTTTGCGATGCTCATCCATGTGCGAATTTTGTTTTGTCCACAGGATTTAGCGATGGCGATTGCATCAATTCGATATTGTCAATGCGCAATGAAACGTAGCCGTGGCCAGCGGCATGCGTACGTTTTTTTTTTCTCTCTTCTGTCTAATTGATGATAAGCCCTGGAGAGATAGATAGCCATTAGCTGGCTTCTAACATCTAACATAACCCACAGTTTACGCATGAGTTGAAGATAAAAATGTGCTGCCTACTTTCAGGCTGGCGTGTCTATAAAGTTAAAGACGTGTTTCCGGGTTCCGCACCGCCTAAGGACATGACAAATCAAGATAAAAGGGTGCGAATGAGTAAAGAGACACAGAGATAAGAAATAGTTTACGCCTTGTTGCGTCCATTGCGTGGCCATGCGTCACGAATGGCCCTACACTTCTCGCACACTCCCTCCAAATTCACACACACACACACACACAAGCGATTTGGCAAGCTTATGGTTAAAGCAATGTAAGAACGTGTGAACTACAGTTATAAATAAATAAGAATTCTCTCGCACACATACACAGACACACATAGAACAGAGAATATTGTTAAATAATAAACAGTTTACAGACAAGACAAGGCGTGAAAATGTGAGGTAGTTACCGGGATACGGGCAAGGGCTCGACGGTGTGTATATGTGTGGTCGCTCAACTGTCAAACGTAAAATGATACACATCTAAACCCACACACACCTTAAAAAAGTGTGTCTATATGTACATATGTATATACGCACACAGAAGTTTGTGACAAGAAAGCATTTCAAATCGACAACTCCTCCGTAACGACCGTCATCAAACATGCCGTTGTTCTTGCTCCAAATGTCAGAGCAACGGCAAAACCAAATGTCGCCAATAAACAAGAAGAGAAATATGCTGACATCGCCAACTGTTTCCAACACCAACAACAACAACACCATCAGCCCATCAGCCATCAGCCATCATCGCCATGCGCGATACGATACATATTAAACATGTCATTTGCCGTTATTGTTGTTGTTATGCCTCATGTTGTTGCCGTAGTCCTCCACCGTACAACCAAACCATCCCATACCATACCATCCCATTCCATCCTATCCCATCAAATTCATGGACGACTGTCAGGCATTTTCTTGTTAGCATAACGAATCTGATATCTATGCTTTGCAAGCTTACCATAAAGCTCAAATCAAACTCCAAACCTTTCCAAAAAGAAAAAAAAGAAACACAGACAGACCCACACACAAAATACCCGTACACACAACGAAAAAGGGAAATATTTGCGAAACTACAGTGGATATTCTGCATCTTAAGACTTTAAAATTTAATTTTTATTTAATGTCAGACTTGGATTAATAAAGCTAAAGAGCTGAGAGATTTATGGGGGGCCCCGGGACCTCCCTCCGACAAATGGTTTCGTTTATATAGTCTATTGCTTTTTTCCTATGATTGCTTATCATTAGTCGATATTAAACAAGACTCATTGATTATTATTCGCTGATAAGCAAACATATACAATAATTACTGATATTAAGCAGTTAACCCATAGTCAGAACTATTATCAAACGCTTGAGGGTAACCAACTAGCAAACCATTCATTAGAACGAGTTTCTCCTGTACTCTGGCTGGCCTAGAGTATAGCTTGTCTTTAGCTATGGATATGGTTCCGACAAAAGCGAAACACTTTTCCTACATATGCACATCTGGGACAGGCAACTGAGCCCACATTCAGTGTTTGGTTTCGTTTGATAGAGTGAGAAGAAAATTTGCCTGTGTGCCATCTCTTGTCATGGCAACGTTGACTGCGGTTAACGTGGCGTATGCTAAATATTTAATTTATTTACTTTTTAGGCCAAACTATACCAGCAGGTAGCTAAGTGGTTGATTTTAAACCACTTAGGTTCATTGTGTGCGATGTGGGGTATCTTTTGTTTCTACCCATTTTGATTCTTAATCAATTATATAAATAATTAAAACAAAAAACTTTGTGTTTGGCAAGCACAGATAAGTTAAGTACTGTCAATATATTTCATCATTAAATTAACAGGTAGATAAGGTCTAAAAAATAAAATTTCTTTTAACTGGATCACATAACTGAAACCCATCAAGATTGAATAGTATATACTAAACATAGTCTCTTACAATCATAATAGTCGGTGAAATACTTATCACAAGGTACATATATATATTCTCAGTTCCAGTGGTGTTAGTTTGGACAACAGTTATCAAATGGCCATATCAGATCGCGTTTTGTTTGCGTCATACAATAAAAAAGGTGATATCAGTAAGTGTCGCATTGAAATTGAAATTGGCGATACGGTTTTTGGTGACGAGCCACACTCGTTCACTGATTTATACTTCACAAAGCTGTATAAAATGAAAAATGAGACAGAATATTTTGAATTAGAGACGCGAAAGGACGTCGGAAGTGTGCCGCGAAATCATTTGCAAACCTGTAAAAGCGCAGGAAGCGCCCTCATCCCTCCCCCTCAAAACAAGCCATCAAGCCAACCAGTCGAATCAGTCAAGGTAAAAGGGTGCAACGATTATCTCTCTCTCTCTCTCTCTCTCTCTCTGGCTCTGTCTGTTGTCAATAAAAGTAGTGACACATGTGCGGGTTAGCTGCACTTAGACAATTGGGCAGGAAGACAAAAGGAAATCTATCTATGAATTATACATATGAACGCCATATCCCCCGTACAAGTTGACATTAAAGCTGAAGTCAAAAGTGGCTGTTCCCTAAAGTGCGTTCGTTGGAATATTGAAAGTGTGCCACAAATCCCAGTCAAAGCTAAAATCAATTCGTATTTAACCCAAGTGAGTATGCCACACACACACACATGCATGCATTGATGATGGTGAAAGATGGCTATAAATATATTCAGGCAGGGCATGGCAGAGCAGGGCAGGCCAAGGTAGTAGGGGTTTGGGGATAGAAGGTTGGTGAATTGGACACACACGGATGTATAACACATGTTGTTAGTAGACATAGAATATATGCGAATAAATTGTGTGTACTCACACACACTCCCACACACACTAAAAGCCCACATAAGTGTGTACGTATAAGTGGCCATAATCTTCAGTGTGAAATCGGTATACCTATGGATGGATGATGATGCTTAGAAAGAAGAAATTTCATTTCGACAGGCTACCCCCAAAATGCCAAATACTATGGCAAGCAGTTCATTTAAATTCAGCTAACTATAGTATAGAACAGGAGAGATGATAAATAAACAAATGTCAAATATGCATTGCAGAATTAGGTGAGTGAAAGAGAGGGAGAGTAAGAGAAATAGAATGAAATGTCATACAAGAAGAGTAAATGCAGGGAAGAGAGTGAGAGAGATGGGTAAATGAGTAGGCAAAGCAAATGAGACGATTGAATGGTTAAAATAGCAAGGTAGATACATATACATGACTATACAATCTACATTTATAATCATGAGATAATATTTATAGTTTCAAATACCCTACCGTATAATTAGTTTCCATTCATTCTACTATATTAGTCAAATACATATATCAAATCGAAAGTACTTTTCTTTGGAATTTAGCTAAATATTCCAAAAGATTTTGTTTATTTTTACGATCTTTGATTCCTGAAATGTGTTTTTATAAACAAAATTTGTAAACTATAAATCATTTTTCAATTAATTTAAATTCCCTTTCCTAGATTAAAATCTAACATCTAAAATCTAAAATTTAACACTTGAATTTGAACCTGGGGGAAAACTTTGAATTGAGGACAGTTTTAATATTTATCTGGAGATAAATTTAAGATAATGTAATGTCAGGAAACGTTTCGCGAAGGAAATTTCTATCATGGCCAAATGATTAGTGGTGTTAGCTTTTATTACATGCTTTTCACCTCGCCTAATCTCAACTGGCCACCAAGCAGATGATGGGCGCAGAGGCAATCTCAACCAAAATAGTGTAGAGCACACGAAAATAATTATGAGCTTTGGGGGACTCGGTCAGACTGCCCGACTGGGGACCGATGGCCGGGCAGGGTCGGGGGTAACCGTACAGCAGATTAGTCGTGTGCGTTTGGCTGCCAAACACTGTATGCGAAATCATATAAAAACCACAAGTAGAAAATAGAGAACATAAAAAGGAAAAGAATAAAATCAGTGAGTTTTTAGTGAAAATATATATATATATACATATATATCTGCAATATATACACATCTGTAATTACTTAACAGCTAATTTGGCACTAGATATAACTCAATTAACTACAAATAGACACGACTGCTCCTAAGTTATTTTGCCCCGTACTTGAACTTGCCACTCGAACGAAATAATATTTTGTGTAAAATCAAACTAAATGAAAAGAAAAGAAAACACACAGCCCCACAAACTACGTAAATGGCGCCACGTAACGTTGAAAAGAGAACGTAAACAAACCAAATTTTACCCCAATATACCAAATACACACACATACATATATATATGCTCACCTATATACGTATGTGTGTATGTATGCATAGACAGTTTGTACCCAATTCCACCCATTCCACTTTACAGCCAGTCAGTCCTTTGCCAAACGCCGCGCGCGCTACTTTTGAGCGTGTTCGTTCGCATTTTGTTCCGTTGTTTTGTGTTGTTGTTTCTTCTCTGTCTGGTTCTGTTTCTAATTTTAAATAATACATTTCTACGTGCATAAATATTTTCAAAAATGTGTAAATGTATTATTAAAGCTGATGCTAGAATTTTAGAACCCCTTAAATCACTCAACAACGTACGCCGTGAGATCACAATTTTCTGACAAGACACCTTTACATTTTTTTTGGGAAATGTAATTGAAGGCAAATTATACTTAAATTTAACAACTACCTACAGATAGTTCCAAACGTATGTACATACATATATATAGACACACACACTCACACAATGTATGCCTGTAGTGTTATCCAGATAAAGTTTCGATTCAAAGCTTTTTAATTAATTTGCAATCTCTCTTAGCTGCAACGTGCAATAACAACATTTTCCAATAACGGGCCAAAATGCAATATTCTATGGGAATGAGAAAAGCAAGGTGCTCTGGAGTCCAGTGGCAGATCCATCAGGGGGCGTTGTTGTACATTCAATAGGGAAATTCAGCCCCTACTCTTCCCCTTTTTTTGGTCGATTATTTATTTTCAAGATCGATTTCTCCCCTGAATCCCCACCCAAATCCGCCACTGTCTGGGGGTCAGGTTAATATATGTAGATGTATGCACTATATGGGAGATTCTCTTTTGGGGGTGAAGGAACAGTGTTTGCCCAACTGTCTGCCTGTCTGTTTGTCGGCCCTCCTGCCTTCGCCTATTCTGTTCTACCATACAGAGAAATCTGTTGTCTGCCTTTACCTTTTCGTTGCTGTCAGCTCTTGTTGTAATTGCTAAATTAATGCAAGCGTTGATGATTATCTATGGCGCTATTTCATAAACGAATGGGTATATTGGCTTTTCTAGTTCAAGTCCTAAGGCTGTAATAAATTATCATATGAGTACAGTATCTTTCCTACATATATGAAAAAATTAAACAAAAACTTTTTTATATGGAAACTTTTTCTTATGTCTTTTAAATCTTATAAATTTTCCGCATATTGTAAAATCTCCGTCTTCATATTGGTTGTTTTTTTGTTAATAACATTTACAGTTCTTAGAGCTGGAATCCTTTTTTGTTTATTCTATAGTTAATGCAAACTTTGAAACTTCTCTAAAGTACCTTTATATTGCTTAATAGTTGCTATACAGCTGATTAAATTGTTAATAGTTGGTGAATAAATTGTATGCTGAACTAATTCCATTAATATCCCTCCATCCCCAAATTATATTCAGCAAACTAGATTCATTCTAAGTACTATACTATATTCCAGATGTGAATCTATGTAAATGATTACGATTTTCGATCTTTTACATGTCTCTTTCCGTCTCTGTGGTCTGTTTTTGTTCTTCTTTGCTATTATCCATTCCTCTGTCCAAGTCTTGTTGGGAGGTTTTTTTTCGTATTCCTTTCTTTGCGCCATTTCATTCCGTTATGCTCAATTCCTGTTATTGACAATTCCCCATTATGCATTCTGTGTGCATGTACACACATACATACATATATGCATTTAACGTTATCGATTTCGTTCGTTTTTACAGTTGTGACTTTATTTTTTATTGCATTTGCAATTAAATTAACTTTCTTGTTAGTTTTTCATGCACACACACGAAATAGTTTGTGTTGTTGTTTTTCTTATTTTAATTTCTCGGAAACTGCAAGTTTCTGTTTCTCTTTTGTTTCTCTATATCTACATATATCTGTTTTAAGTTTTTGCTATTTTTATTGCTGCATTTTGTTTATGTTTTATGCTGTCTATTTACGCATTTCATTTCGTTTTTGTGTAAATACACAAAACAGCTGAAAAACTGCTTGTGCTTCTTCCTCCATCCACCCGCCCTTTCTCCCTCCTCCACCACGTTATCATCCACCACCACCTGTCTCCCTTGCCATCTTCTTTCTTTGTCATCATCATTCGCTGCCCTGGCTTACGCTAGCAACAACTATTTGTGGGTGCAACCTTCGCAATGGCATTGCCGTCTGAGAATTTCTTGATTTTTTTGTCATTTGCGACATTCGTGATGTAATGCCACTAGAATAGATAGTAGGAATACATTCATAAGTCAGAGAGCAGCCAACAAATGTCATTCTTTTTGCCCTTCTTCTTCCGCCGCGTCCCCAGCAACTGCTGATCCTTTTTGAGTATTCCGTATCTAGGCCTTCACTCACTCATCTTTCTCATTATCTCTGTATTTGCAGGTGTCGTCGTCGTCGTGGTGTCCAACAGCATCAAAAGTGTTAACTGGTCTCACAATAGCAAGAATGCTGCCACGTGTTCATCATTAGCCAGTGCCAGCAAATTTTAAGCCAGCTCACGTTCTTATCTCTGCCGGGTTTTATGGTTTTTTTTTTTGGTTTTTGTTTTTAAATTTTTTGTTTTAGCACAAACAGCCAAATCGAACGCAACAAAGCTTCCAAAAGTTTCACCCATCTGAAGTACTTCCAAAACAGGAGCAGCCATCCCAGCAGCAACAGCAGTCGTCATGCAGTTGTTACAAAAGCCGATTAAATCGATCGCTGCCTGCGCATTATTTTTGGTTTTTATCTACACAACGGCCCAGTCTCTGGCCCAGACCAAAGATGTGTCGAGAGACTATTCACAATCCTATTCGAGGCTCAACGTGACCAATATAAGCCAGAGCCGGAACAGTCACAGTCGTCGCCACCTGCTCCAAGCAGCAGGTGAGGAGCAAGTAGAAGGGGAGACCGACGATGAAGATGTCAAACCGGATGATCCCGGTGCTGATATGGAAGAGGTGCGCACCTGTTCCGAAGGCCTTGTATTGCCATTATGGATGCCGCAGAAAAATATATCAATCGGTGACCGATTGATACGCGGCTTTGTCTACTTCTTATTTCTCATATACCTCTTTGTGGGCGTATCGATTATTGCGGATCGTTTTATGGCCTCCATTGAGGCTATCACATCGATAGAGCGGACTGTTGTGGTCAGAGGACAGAATGGAGAGAAGCAAACGATGCATGTACGCATCTGGAATGAGACGGTGGCCAATTTAACTCTTATGGCCCTGGGATCGAGCGCCCCAGAAATTCTGCTCTCTGTGATTGAGATCTATGCAAAGGATTTTGAGAGTGGCGACTTGGGACCGGGCACTATTGTTGGGTCAGCTGCCTATAATCTGTTTATGATAATTGCCGTTTGCATGATCTGGATACCGGCGGGTGAAGTGCGACGCATTCGGCATCTCCGGGTATTTATAGTCACCGCTGTTTTCTCAATTTTCGCCTATGTCTGGCTGTGGCTCATTCTATCGGTTATATCGCCAGGGATAATCGAGGTGTGGGAAGCAATAGTTACATTACTCTTCTTCCCAGTCACTGTGATATGGGCCTATATAGCCGAACGAAGACTACTCGTCTACAAATATATGGATAAGAACTATCGTGTCAATAAACGTGGCACTGTCGTTGCCGGCGAGCACGATCAGGTTGAAATGGATGCCGAGAAGGCAAGGACCATTGTCAACTTCCAGGGACCGCGATCAAGCGATGCCGAGGCATTTGACGAGGCGCGGCGGGAGTATATTACAGTCTTGTCGGAACTCAGGCAGAAATATCCTGAAGCGGATCTCGAGCAGTTGGAGATGATGACCCAGGAGCAAATGATCTCGCGCGGCAGTAAGTCGCGCGCCTTCTACCGCATCCAGGCCACACGCAAAATGGTGGGTAGTGGCAATCTGATGCGCAAAATCCAGGAGCGTGCGCACAGCGATCTCACTGAGGTGAAGGCTCAATTGCATCCAACAGACGATGACTATGATGATCAGCCAACGCGTATCTATTTCGAGCCAGGCCATTACACAGTCATGGAGAATTGTGGTGAGTTCGAGGTGCGTGTAGTGCGCCGTGGTGACATCTCCAACTACTCGACCGTGGAGTTCGAAACTCAAGACGGTACAGCCTCAGCTGGCACTGATTATGTGGGCAAGCGGGGTGTGCTTAATTTTCCGCCTGGTGTCGACGAGCAGCGATTCAAAATTGAGGTCATCGACGACGATATATTTGAGGAGGATGAATGTTTCTATATACGCCTCTTCAATCCATCGGAGAGTGTGTTTCTCACAGTGCCACAGATAGCGACTATTATGATTCTGGATGACGATCATGCTGGTATTTTTGCTTTCACCGAATCCAATTTTGAAATTAGCGAATCCGTCGGCCTCTACGAAATACATGTAATGCGCTACTCTGGCGCTCGAGGTACTGTCATTGTGCCCTATTGGACTGAGGATGATACAGCCGTTGCTGGCCGGGATTATGAGATGGCACGCGGAGAGTTGGTGTTTGAGAATAATGATACACAGTAAGTAGTTTCCATACACACACACACACACTTCCTTTTGTTGTAAATGTAATTGCATGTGCCACTGATTTCATTTGACTTGTTATTAACCATGGAAAGAAAAACCTAATTTCGACTGATTGAGTTCCTGGCTGAGTTGATTCACAAAATGTGCCACGGAATGCCAATTCCCGTCGGTGTCTTTTGGCAGCACGCAATTTCCGCCCCGGGAATTGGCATTCGGCTGTGCGTGAGAGAAGCCCAGAAGCCCACGAATCGATTAAAGTTGAAATAATTTCGGGCCTTTTAATTGCCGCATCACATGGCGTCGATTGTGACCTAGTGTCAGGAGTTGCCACAGCCAGAGCCAGCGCCAGAGCCGCTGGCACCAAGGTTTATGTATGTATAGCTTTTGTCTGTATCACAGGAGGTCGTCCCCGTAGCTATTAGTAGTGTGGGAGAGTGTGGGAGAGTGGGAGTAGGAGTCGACGATGGCATTGTCATCGACATAGCCATTTCGATTGCTATGGCTTCCGCCACTGAGCCTGGAAAATTATTTTGCCGCTGTCACAGAGAAAGAGAGGGAGGCCCTTCCCCTTTCCACATATGAACACATGAACATAAGAGTGTCATGGATGCCTGGTTGCTGTCTGCTTCCTGGGTGGGCTGTGGCCACCCTCATAGCAAATTGTAATTAATTTTGCAAAATTTATTCATTTATACGAAAGTCGGTAGCCCGAAATGTAGTTAACATGTTTTGCATATGTTTTGTGTGGTCTTCATTGCTATGTCCAAAGTGGCTAACAACACGCAACATGGCCACAGAAAAGAAAAGGACAGCAATGACTAGTCGACAATATGTCACAGAGAAAGTCATAGTAATTAAGTTAAATTTTAGTAGAAATCTCTTTTAAGTTTTCTCTCTCTTAAATAATAATATTCATGGACTTCAAGCTTAATATTTTAAAGGTCAAGGGAATAGAAATGGTAAAACTCATTCCTATGGTTTGTTGCAGTTAATAATATTTTAATATATTCTTAGGATTCCTTTTTTTTAAGCCATATATAGATTTTGTTCTAGGCAATACTCTCCTTTTGACGTGATAGCTTTAATGTCTTTTTAAATTTTCGAATTCCTAGGTTGTCATAAGAAATTTGGAATGTTTTTTGTTAACTTCTATCTATTGTTGTTCTATTATTTAAGTCTCATTCGAATTTTTTGTCAAGTTGTGTAACACGTAACTCCAAAAAGTTCAGGAATACTGCTGATAATAATATATATTCTTTGATTTCTGAAACCTTCAAAGCTGAATAAAACTTTACTTGAAAACTAAAAGCATCTTTATGAAAAGAACATTCAAATATCTTATGATGAAATGCACCTCATATTCACTCTCATGATTCCAAAACTCTTCTAAATTTTAATAGGAAGCCAAACTCATTAACAGCTTTTCTTATGTTATTTATGTCGACTTGAAAATAAACCTCTTCTGAGAAAACCATTCACAACTCAAGCTTACTGCTTGTTGAGATTGTGGTCCCTTATTTTGTCAGTCTTCCTTTTTTGGCCATGTTAAAGTTTCTACTTAATGTAATGTTTCTATCGTGAGTGGAAAGTAAAAAATTGTTGCCAACACGTAGCTGACATATTTTGCACTTCCGTTTTGCCGCCAGAAATTTTTGAGGTTTTTGCATTATTTTGTAATAAGGAAAAGCCAGAGCAGACAATTAGAGGAAAACCCAGCGTGCCATTCTGTCAACTTTTGACGGGGGAAAACTTAAGCAAAATTAAGTGCCAGCGTGTTGTTGGGGAATGTGGAGAGACAAAACGAATGAACGAAAAAATGAATTCCCCCCAAAATGGTCGTAAAGCTTTAGCTAGAGTCAGAGCTAAACTGTTTTGCCCATTTGCCATGACAGTTGAAATAGTTTTTAATGTCTGTTTTCCCACTTGCTGTGCTCTCCCTTTAGCCTCTGTGTACCTATAGCAATTATTTTGTGGAGTTTAAAGTGTTTCATTGTTGCCATTGACAAAAAAAAGAAATATGTATTTTTTATTCTCATTTCGCCGTCTCCGCAATTCTCTGTTGCTGTTGCTTTTAGCAGCATTTACAGGCACTCAAGTTGAATGCCTGGCGGTGCTTTTGGTAATAATGTTTGTCTTAATGTTGCCAGTTTTTCCTCTGCCTCTGGCCACAATGTTGGAGGTTGGTTGGCCGAATGCCAACTTCAGATCCGATCTCTGGGGTCCGTTTGACTTGTCCGATTTGCCTTCAATTCAAATTCAATGGAAAATGCTCTTAAAGTTTAACCATAGTTTAACGATAACAGTCTCGTCCTTACATCGGGCCATTAAACTCCTTTTGATGGTTTATTAAACGACCATTAAAGACCTCGAAATTCGGATGGAGAGAAGAAGTAGTGGAAGGGATTCTTAAAGTGAAATTAAATCAAACAACTTTTATTCAACAGAAATTTTGATGAGAGTCAGAAAAACAAATAACAAGTGAAAAGTGAAAAAGTAGCTACAAATTAAATTGCTGGCAAATCCACTTTGAAGTTGATGCGTCTTCTGTAGGTTGTTGTGGCTGCAATAAATTTTCATTCCTTTTTTTTTTTGGTTTTTTCCATTGCCAGAAGGTATGTTTTGGTTTTTTTTTTTTTTTTTTTACTTTTGATACAGGGTTTTGCAGTTGGCATAGTCTACCCACAATATTTTTTGCTTAAAACGCAATTCTGGATGTTTCAGGTCTTTCTGAGCTATGCGCTTTAATGAAAATCCAAATTCAAGTCCGTTGCCATGCCCCAACATTGTAGGGCGGTGGATAGAAATGCGCAACAACCCAGAAGCCCATCATAAAAAACAGCAGTGAGTAGTGCCATAAAATTTTGTGGCAAGCGAGAGAAAACAAAAAACAGAAAACTGAGAAAAAGAGAAAAACAAAATACAAGCAAGCAAAATGTCCGGAAACCGAAAAGCAGACGGCAGCCAGGGCTACAAAGTGCCAACACTGTTGCATAAATTTGTATAATCTGTATGCGGGGAAAGTGTGAGAAGCGGGGCTAGGTGAGAGTGGGCGGGGGGGCTCTTTGTGGCACAAAGATTGAGTTATAAGGCTTTAAACTACCGACATTTGCCACATGCTACAAGCAGCTGGGTGAGGGTAAAAGGTAAAAATTCATTGCCTACTTTCCTGCGCACCATTAAAGATAAGCCTGGAATCGCAACTCGGCTAAGGCTGTTGGGATTTGTTAATTAGCCCCATTTTTGTGGGAAACTGTTCTGTTTAGAGAACCATGGGAATCACCAACTGTGCGCGCGTGTGTGTGGGTGTGCGTGTGGGTGTGTGTGTGTGCACATCAAATATCAAAATCAAAAGTCAAAGCATTAAATATGTAAGATATGTGGATGACTTTGTGATAATATAAGACCTAAAAGCAAATATTTTATTAAACCCACATAATTTAAAATTGAAATTTATGCAAAAAGAGACAGTGGTATCTATCGAAATGAAAAAACTGTGTATAAGGAAGAAAGAGAGGCCCAGAGAACTTACAAGAAATCATCATCATCATCGTCATGAGTTTCCTTTTCTTATTTTTTTTCCATGTATGCAGTATATGAAACATTTCCTGCGGTCGCCGGGGAAATGAAGAATGGAGCATAGGAACAGAAAAGTGAGCGCAAGGAGATGGGGGAGAATCAAGTGTGGGACTATGGCCCAACTGCTCTTAACTGACTGACAAAAGTAAACGAAGCTAGTCCGACTGTTTCCTTCATTCTTTCCTGCTCCCCGGCAAAATGTGAACCACAATGCTTAGTTGTCTAAGCCCATTTAAAGGCACTCAGGCAATCCATGCTTAGTTGTCATCGCAATGCCAACCTGTCCGGCAGAAGAAAAATGCGTGGAAATCCTTGTGAAAATATTTTAAGGACAACATACAGGAATGATATTGAATTAGATCTCTCCTTGCTTCTGTCATCTACATTTTTGCCTTGAATTATGGCGAACAACAGAAAACTTTATCGATAGTCAGTTTCATGTTCATGTTGTTCAGAGCATTTACTGTTCGGTTTACCCCAATCATAGGGGCGAAAAACTTTCTTATTTGCGATTCAATTTGCTTTGGGCTTGGGTCCCCGTGCTCTTGGCTTGTCTTTGGTTTCTTTCTTTTTTCTCTTTTTGGTTTTGGTTTTTTGTACGGCATATAAATTACCAGGCGGACGGCAACAACCTTGCCAATGTCGATTGGTTTCAGTGTATGGGTGGATGTTCAAGATGTTGGGAGACTCTCAGGTTCGAGTTTCTGTGTTTATCTTGGATGTCGTTAGCATGATTGTTGCCTCTGCTGTTATTTTTCTTGCTGTGAAGCATCCGTAGAGTTGAGCTGCCTTTTTCTTAGTCACTCTTGTTGATGTTATCCCACTCTTAATGTTGTTGTTGTTGGTATTATTATTATTATTACGACAGCAACAAGAGAACATCATCAGAAACATAGACGGTAGTATCAGTCAGATGAGAAAGACTGACATCTGTTGCTCTTGGTTTACCAAAAAAAAAGAAAGGGGTTTAGGCTTGAAACCCAAAGGGAAAAGTCTTTTTTTTCTCTCAAAAGGTTATCTATGGTAATGAGTTTTTTTTCTTTCTGCTCATCGTAAAGTATTTCTTTTTGGGTTCAATGAAAGTACAATTTAAGTCTCTTTAAAAAAAGAACAGAGAACTTGTTGCTGGGCCAAAGTAATAAAAAAGTGATTTGCTTTGGCTAATTAAATTTACCCTAGGCAAAATGGGAGAAGTAATTTTGCTAAAAATAAATTTTTAGCCCGCATATATTTAGCGCTATAATAATTTTAAAAGACCAACAGAATCATATAAAGAGAGAGAAAGCATAAACGAGCGAGGAAAAGAGAAAGCCAATTTGGCAAAGTGATGAGTGTAGAGAGGGGGGATGGTCGAGAGATTGTAAGTGAGAAGGAAACCCATTAATCATGCCGAGTTTGCAGTGCTTTGTGCGGTTTGTCTGCCTCTGTTAGCCTGATTTATGCAGCCAAGCTACAACTCAATAAACTGAGAGAGAAACTGCCAGCCACAGACATTCACAGGAGCTCGGCTACAAATGATGAAAAGCACCAAGCTGACAGCCAATGTCAAAGGTCACAATCACATACACACACACACACTCATACACCCACATGTCGCAGTTAATTGTGAGGGTTATGCTGAACTAACAACAACAGCAGCTGCTTTGATCTTCGTATCTTCATTAAAATGCCAACTAAGTGTGACTTGGATATGTAAGAAGAAATCCACACCACACATTTCACCAACCTCCATGACTCCAACCTTCATGGACTGATGCCATCTACCTCAACCTCTACTTTCACCTCCCCTTCAGGGTCATATACACAGATTACAGATTCAGTACTGATTCAAAATTGTTTAAATATTACAGTCGGAACTTAATCTTGAAGTTTTTAAAGTTAAGAATTTTAGAAAAGTTTTTTTGGCTACAACAAGAAAGTCTCATTTAGTTATATCAGTTCTATCTTCCATTTGGCTATATAATCATAGACTAAATTGTATCAGTAGGTAAAACAAATTTCATTTTCCAGTTACCAAATGAATCTTTATCTTAAGACAAACAACTTGAATTTATCTGTTCATCAGGTCTCAGTAGAATAAGTTACACAATAATACTAGATCCAATTTCATCAATGGCTATCAAAATAAATCAAAAAGCGTTTCTTCAATATATCCTTTAGTAGATTTTCATTTAAGTAAGGAATGGGTATTCAAAGTAAAAGATATTTGTAAGAGTAGTATTTAAAAAATAGATTCTATGTCTAAATTATTAGTTGATTACTTTATCAAACACACTTATGTATACTCATAGAGTCATTTGTTATACAACTAACTGACAAATATGTATACCTATGAATAATAATCTACAGTGGTTACTTATACAAACTCATTATGCCAAGTCATGTGTCGCCTAACTAACTCTTTAATAGAAAGTTTGGCGTCTTAAATAATTGAAATTAAAACTAAACAGCTTTCGATTAAATTCAACTCCAAAAGGATCTAATTAACAATCTGTCCTATGCACAAGGAAACCGAATGCCTGCCTGCTGCCATCATGTTCAATTTATATATAAGTTTCTTTCATCGCATTTTGCTTTCTCTACTTTCTGAAAGGCATTTCCACACGATTTGCATTAACAAAATAAAAGTTAAAGAATATAACACAAAAGTTGCCACCACAATCGTGTGGCGAATCAATTGTGAAAACAAAAGATCCCAGTCTGGCCTTTTAATTTATGTATTGCTTTTCTACGCCCTTTTCTTTTTTGAATGAAAATGGAAAACTTTTTGCCAAGTCTTAAGCCACAAGCCGGCAAGGGAGACGAGAGTAATGGCTATGACTTGGGCTGCAATGTGAAAAGTACAAGTACAGGAATAATGTAATACCAGAAATGAGAACCATGATGATGATGATGATGATGAGAAGTTCATTAAGTTTTCTTGCAATTAATTCAACTTTTGCCATTACAACTCAATAAGTAGGTAATTATGGCTAGCGGCTGTTGGCTGTAACAACAACAACCACCCAGTGTTAATATATTACTTAAGTATATAGATATGCTTGTGTTGTGTTCATGCATATAATTTCCAACAAATATTTTCATTTGTTAGTCTTCTTCTTCTTCCCTTTCACGGCATAAGCGTGTTTATTGCTATTTAATGAATGAAATATTACTCATACGACCCGGCTGATTCCTATTTGGTTCGTTTTTAGTTTATTTCCCTTGGCTTTGTGCGCGCAAAACTAACATTAAATTGTCTAAACAAAAACACACACACACACACACATGTACAAGGTTTTTATGGCTCGGGGTCTGGACAACAACTTGGAAAAACATACACTCTCTCACACACACACACACACTGTGACACGTACACGTACACGAGTAGATGCATACACGTTTTGTTGCGGGTTTTTAGGGGGAAGCACTCTTAGAGCAATGGAAGCAACTGCCAATTAAATGGCCATTTAAAATTCTAACAACAACATCTCTCACGTCTTGTTTTGAAGAGGCGAGAAATACAAGAAAGTTGAAATACTTTAACTATGGTCACATAATGCCTTTAAAGGCGTATTCTAGTCAAGAAGCTAGCTGCTTGTTGCATGCCACATAAAACAGGCAAACTTAACAGGAGCTTAAATTTATAAGTTATATCTCAGATACAATATATATGTGTGTAAAAGAAATCCTAATAAAACTTGAGAGCTTTTATAATCACCATCCTGTGAAAAATAGTTTTAAAAGCAAATGCAATTGTAGTTTTTCATTGCATGACACTAAAACGTTTTTAACTTTCAAAAATTACTCTATCAAATGAGTTCTGAATACATTAACCATTTGAAAATTGGAGTAAAATAGAGATTTTTTAATTTAATTAACAAGAATGCTTCTTATAAGGCAGCAAATTGTGAGACAGAATAAGATAACACCTATCATTACTTTGCTGAAAACACAAATAGAAAAGTATTTCTCTATTTACTACTATAGTTACTACTATATGTTTCTATTTACTACTATAGTTACTAAGCAAACTATTTTAGGTTGACATTAATTTACAAGTATATTGAAATGATTAGTGGTAGTAGAAAAAAGAATCTTAAACACAAAGAAGTTTCTGTGAAAAAATGGAGAAGATTGGACTGTTGTTCCCTTATTTGATTTGAAAATCAAAGAGTGTATTTAATGATATAATAATTAATTGGGGCTTTGTTTGACCAATTAAATACTCTTATGAAACTTTCCAAGTTCTACTCACAGACTGAAATACTTTAATTACTCTACAAGTTGCAATTAAATCGTTGTCCAACATGGCAAACAGAGTTCAGGTAAAACGTGACGGATAACAAAAGAAGCGACAACAAGTCCATAGGGACAATTATTGTCGAATGTTATGCGACACCTTTGCAGGCTTTGTCTAATTTAATATTTACTTGCTTTTGTTTTTTTCTTTTTTTTGCCATTTGTCACTTGAATGGTTTCCTTTATGCTGCCGTCTGGCATGATAATAGTTTGTACATATTTGTTAATTTCGTGCCTCAACAGGTAGCCCAGTAACCTGTAATTTGTTGTGTGGGACCCGCACAGCAAAAAAACATTTATCTGTATCTTGTTCGACATGCATTCAATTGCTGCTATCTACTTGTTTGCATCGGCAAATTACTATTTGTGGAGCACAACTGCACGGCGGTTATGAAAGTCAACGTAGGAGGTTGGGCTGGAGGGCCTGGGGGAGTTCACTTACCTATCTGTCTCTGGAGTGACAGGTATTGATATCAGCGTTTTCACAAAACGGCAAATATTCAACAAACATTACACAAGAAAAATTGACAATTAATTGACAATTTAATAGACTAACCCAATCATGGTTCAATTTTCAACGTCAGTCATTTAAAAAAAACAACCTTCAGCTGGCGAACTGATATGGCCAAATGGCCACTAGGCATAGCCTGGGAGACGTTGGCAAGGACTTGACAAGAATCCGAATATGGTTCAATAGTCGGGTCAGAGATATTTTCTATAAATTTTAAATGACTTGCGCATTCGTTGAGTCAATATTTGACAGACAGGCAGACAGACGGGCCAAACTAAAGACCGGACCAACAGAATGACAGACTAACCAAAGACTGCCGATGATTGGCTTTTAAAAATAAACACAATTTCATTTTCAATTTAATAAATTTACGCTCCTGAACTTTGCACTTTCAATGCCTGTAAATGGGTTGGTGTGTATGTGTGTGTGTCTGAATGTCGGGAAAGTAGTCTACCCAGGGCAACCAACTGAAGTCCAAATCATATTTACTGACTAGGTCAAGCATTAAAAAAGAGTAAACAGCAACGAATAGTAAAACAAATACTCGATAAATTTAAAGCTTGAAGAATAAATTGCTATCCTCACAATCCTCAATTTGATCAATTTAGTTCAATTAAACAAAAGGTAACCAACTTTAGTTCAATATCCATTCACAGATATGCATATGCATGTGTATGTACATATCTATATAGCTGAATCTGTGTACATTATTCCATCCGGTGAGAAGGCCCAATGAATTATGTATGACACGCGGAAATTTGATTGAAAAACAGTTGCTACAGATTGTCCTTGGTGCAGGCGTACTGCACAACTTTTCACCCTTTTGGTTAAAGGGCTTTAAACGATATGTTTTTGGAAAATAAAACTGTACGTACATATGTACCTGAACGACGGCCATTTGAATTTTAAATTGAAATACTCTAAAAGGCTTTCGTTAGAGTCCCAATAAATGGCCAGAGAGTCAGGCCAAATAACTTTGACCCATGTCTATGGGAGAAAATTGAACAATAGATATCATCAATTCGATTTGTTTGCCATATATACAAATGGTCTAATCCGATTTACTTATATTTGCATGGCTCATCACATAATTTGATGCTCAGTAGCTCAAATGGCTTCTGTTTTTCTGTTTAGCAAACTTTTATTCAAAACTAATATGCCACTTTTTATATATGTACTCCACCTACATATATTTTTATTCATATATATATATATTTCTTTTTTTTTGAGTTGAGCTAACAAAAGGCAAAAAGTTTACCTTTACCTACTCTGCCAGGTGCTTAGCGCCGAGTGCGGCTTGTCTCCCAATACCCAATCCACAAACCACAAATCCCTATAGCCCACACCCATCCACCAGTTAGGGACCGACCCAGGGTATTGCTCATTGCTATGCAAATTGCTGTATTTTTCTTTAATTTTATTTCCAAGCGAATGCCTGAACCCACTCACTGTCTGCGAGTACCCGTAACCGTACCTGTACCCGGGTGTTTCTACTTGTTGTGCCTTTGCTCCCCGATTCCCGTGATTGTGTGCATGAGCCTTTGGGTTTGAATGCTGCTGGTTCCAGTAATTGAAGTGCTTATTGCAGGGACTGGCCAACAGATTGCTGTCAGGTGGATTAGTAGTCTGACCTTTGCCAGCTCTAAGCGAATGGACCAGACCCGGATCAAAACCCACTCACACACACACACACACACACTCACCATGTGTGTGCTTTCTATGTAATTATCATCTGTTTAGGAGTTCAGCAAGCCAATTAGAAATTGTAAAGCCCTTTTCAACATTTTTAACTCTTGGTCAGGAATTTCTCAGTTTTTAAGCTATGAAATTTTGTATTTATGATTTTTACCAATACCACTAATTGGTTCAATCGGCCTAGAATAAGCCAATCCTTTGTCTTATTTGTGTAGAAAATGAAAAGCTCTTTCCTCATTTGCTAGTTAATCTTAACTTTAACAGGATAACCATCGTCCAGGGACTTTAGATCTTCATATTTTGGTGAACAGTTGCTGCAATTTTTCACAAAGCTATATATAGAAATTGTTTGATAAGGGTCCTTAGCTAACTACATGTAATTAATTTAATAATACAACCCTCATATTAAAAAAAAAATCGAATTGGCATTTAAAAACTTGCAAGTGTCTGTGTGGTCCGCCTTTTGTATGAGTCCGTCAAGTGTCGTGGGTCGTGGTTCACTTGATAGTTTTGCAAAATCAATAGAAGCGTTAAACATTGCTAAACACACACACACACACACACACACACACACACACACACACACACACACACACACACACACACAGAGAGAAAGAGAAAGAAAAAGAGGGTCGTCTGCAAGAGTATTAGTTAATAATAGGCACTGCAATGTCGCAGTCGCCATTGAAATCAAACGGCGGAAGTGGCAGAGGCACAATAACAAAATTAGCATTGAATGTCAATGGCAATGACAATGTCAATGGGGGTCCAAGACCGTCCAAAGGGTTGTGGGTTAGTTGCTGGTTAAGTGGTTGGTTGGCAGGTTGGTTAGATGGTTGTTTGCTAAGGTTGGTCTTGACTTTTTTTCCAGACTGTGAATGTGTCTTTGCCTGGCGGATATAATTTGTCTTTCAATCGAATCGGAAATAGAAACTAGCAGAATTGACAAATGCACAGGCAAACACACACATACACACAGAGAGAGGGAGAGAGAGAGAGAGAGAGAGAGAGAGGGTGGAACGAATCCTTTTTGCCAGCCAATTACTAAACCAATTTTAAACTATTCGATAATGCATATTTCCTTGATGATGCGTCATCATCAGCTCTAATGGTTTTAATTGCGAAAATTTTGTACCTAACTGCCGCTTTTAGCCAGTTTACACAACCTTAACCCAAATACTAGTACCCAAAAACCAACACATTTTGGCCAGCACACGCAATCCAACCAGGTGCACATTAGGTTGATGAGTTTTCAAATTGAAACGATGAAGGGAAAACTTGAGAAGGAGGAAAACTTTTTACACCAAAAAGGAGGATATGAACATCTAAGAGTGTGAGTGAGTGAAAGTAGGGAGACTGAGACTAAGAGTGAGAGAGTGGAATAACTTACTTTTGAAAATTGTGGAAATTCGCTTTAATTCAATTTACAATTTGCATTTAAGAACTTGACAGAAGAGTGGTTGGGGGGGCTGCCTTGAGGACGGCGGTAAGGATGGATGATGACGATGTAGCAGGAGCAGCTCAGGATCGTATAATAAACTCAAGTGCATGCGAATGCAAATGGCAGTTGCTGGATTTAATGAGCTTCAAACTTAATTGTTATGAACGCCAGGCATGCTACATGGCCACATGCCACCACCACCTTCTTCACCTCCTACTCCTTACTTCTTTTGCTTCGATTCTACGCTGCACATGGTGTGACCTTCGCCCAAGCAAGCTGCATAAGCCATTATATGGGGAATGGTATTCTGCTCATAAATGCCGGTAAACAAGTGGGCCCAAGGGCCCAAAGCAAAAACTGGTACGTCATCACCGCCATGGGAATCATTTCCCATGGGCACACCCGATGGATATCTGTCGTGTTTTGATCCAGTCAACACAGTTGTAGGATCATTGCGTTCCTTGGCATCTGAATTGAAGTTGAGGGTGTAGCCAGGGCCATTTGCATAGTTCAAGATCATGTAGGGTTTGCCATCGGCTGCCTTACTAGGGGCTGCGTCGAGAACATCTTGACCACGTGTCTACATCCAAAAGAAAGAAAATAGATTCAAATTCGTGTGATGGAAGTAAATTCGAAAGCTCTTACTCCATATCCACCGTAGGTAAAGACATGAGAATGATCAGCAGAGACCACAATAAGGGTATCCTCCTCGTTGGTTAGATCTCGAGCTGCTTGAATGGCGCTAGAGAACTCAGTGGTCTCATTGAGAGCCATGCGTGCCCAATTCTCGTGATGAGCCTGATCGATGCGGCCGCCCTCGATGAAGAGGAAGTAACCGTTTTCATTCTGGCTCAAATGCTCGATGGCCTTACGTGTCATCTGCTCCAGGCTGGGCTCGGTGGTATCCTCTTCGTTCTCCATGCGATACTTCATATGATCCGTGTTGAATAGACCGAACAGACGATCCGTCTGGGTGACATCCACTGCAAGCAATTGATCCACAGTATCCACATAGACATTACGCTCGTTGGCGTCTTTAAATTCCTCGATCAGATTGCGTCCATCTACACGTGCTCCCCAGCTTTCGATACCAGAATCCACGAAATTCCTCTTTCCTCCTCCCAAAATGACTTTTAATTTACTGCCCACTTCATTATTGGCCAACTGATAGCCAATGTCATGGACATTCTGTTCGTTGTCTGAACAACGGTTCTTCACATCTTGGTCATTCTCCCAGTCACGTTCCGAGGTGTGAGCATAGACGCCAGCCGGAGAGGCGTGAGTCACTCGAGTTGTGGTCACCAAGCCCGACCATTTGCCTGCATCAATTGCCCACTTGGCAATCGAGGGAACATGCGTGTCCTCGTTGTCTACGCAGGTGGAACGGTCAAGGCTACCAATGACACCGATGGTACCTTCCTGAGCCTTAACGCCACACAAATAGGCAGTTGCTGTGCAGGCGGAATCGGGTACAATCTTATTGACGGCGTAGGTTTTCGCCATACCAGTGTAAGGGAAACGTTCAAAGGAGAGCTCCTTTTCCTCGCCGCCCAACAAATTACGTGCCGCCGATGTCGTAGTCACGCCCATTCCATCGCCCAGGAAGAAAATAATGTTCTTGGCCTTATTCTTGTTCAACTCGGCAGACAATTTCTCCTTGATGTGCTGTGTTGCCTTCTCCCGCCAGTATTCATTGGTATTCTCACCCTCGATCGCCCTCGACTTGGTGGCTGTCGGGGCTTCGGGTAAATCCGGGTGCATGGCCCGATCCTGACAGTATTCCTCGCTGCGCGTACATTCTGGTGCCGCCAAGGAGACGCTGACTATCAGCGATAATCCAACGATCGCGACGTATGCGTTTGACCAACCGAACATCTTGCTCATGACTGGTTAACAGGGCTAGCAACATGGCCAGCTTCTGGCCAGCCAATATCTCTAGAGCACGTCGCTTTTTGTATCGATAGAGCGATAAGATTAGGCTCATAAATGGCAAATCGCTTAAAATCTAATACGCCTTTAATTCCTCTAGTCGTTCAACTCGTGCTTTTATTTACGATGGCAAACAACACATTTTATAGATTTTATAGATTTATTGTGCCATTCCGGGTCTCGGGCCATATAAAAATCCCCAAAAAAACACCTCAAACACGTGAAGTCTGTACCGTACAGTTTGCGGGTCAAGGGAGGAGGGTAGGTCATGAACATCACCATCGCCATATACAACATGGACGATGAAAGTCATCATGGCCTCTGGTCAATGTGTGTAATCAGCTACAAAATAAAAACATATACATCCGCATGTGAGTAAGGCAGAATGTTCACCACACTTTCTACGGTTGAGTCATAAAAAAAGGCCAAACTATATGAGCAAACAGTGGCCTGAACTAAAGGGATTGACCGAATTTAAAAAACTTGCCCCTTTTGGAAGTAATTTTTAACATTTTCTTGAATTTTTTGTTAAACTTTCTTAAACTAGTTATTGAATTGAGCTCCCTTTTAATATAAGCAGCAAATTTTGGTATCGGCTCGATCATATACATATGTATATATATATATGATCTGCCTTAATGTAACGATCGGTCGTCGAAAGTCTATTTGGTTGCTTAAGTCTTTTAAACTATTCTCTACATATCTTTTGATCACATTGTTGACCTTTATATCATCAGAGATTGTTGAGATTCGGCGACTTTATGATATATAGATATATGAAGAATATATAGTATATATATTCTAAAGAACTTCAAAAGACGTATAAGTGCTATGATAAAAACCTTTTAAAGTTTGGTGTTTGGTACTATAAATCAAAATTTTCCTTAACCTATTATCAATTTGGAATCCCAGATTTACTTTTTCAAAGTATTATGTACAAGAAATCTATAAAATTGAACTCATAGTTAGAGTTATAAAGACCCCCGTACAAAAATTTAACACTCCTTGCGCCACTGTCTTAGTCAACTATATAAATTCTATACTAGCCCACGCACAAAACTTTTTCCTAGTGTGGTTTCTGTGTTTAGTTTTTATTAAAAATCATTGCCAAGACATAGAGAGAGAGAGAGAGAGAAAGAGAGAGAGAGAGAGTGAAACAAAAAGAAAAATGCAACAAACTGAAAAGCCAAAAGACATTGAAATGAAAAAGCAGCTGCCAACTGCAGTAGCAACAGGAAAAACCACTGACCACACTGACCACTGATGGAAAGGTGAAAGGCGGCCAAAGGTGAGGAGCTTAACCTTGAAGGCAAAAGTAGAAAAAGTTGCTAAATGCCACCGGGTAATCAACACTACTTGAAAAAACTCTCATCAGCCAACCAACAAACAAAATACAATAGTTGGAAATACCTTCACGTAAAGTTACTACTAATTAGCTACTTATCATTATCAAATCTACTTAAAAATTTATTATTTCAAAACTCTTAGCCATGGGCGTATGTTGTGTGTGCATATATCTTATCTGAGAAGGAATAGATTAAAGGTTCAAGTGCAGTTTCAGTTCAAAAAAAGTGACCCTGAAACTAGATTTAGCTTAATTGGTGAGCTTAAGACTCCCTCGTTTTGATTAAAGACATAATGGGAAATGGGGCGAAATAGAAAAGAAAATACATTAAACTGCCAATGAAAATGTTTTGTTTTCATTTATTGTGAAAATAAGGTTTCTACTTCTATTCGGCTCATTTGAAGAGGGGGGGAAAGTACTTTTGCTTGGCAGTTTTATGGCTGCTTCATGCAATTATTGCCCAAGTGATGCTTGGATGAATAATGCGCATATTTTGAGAGGCCTATGGGTCGTATACGTGTTTATGTGTTGGCCAATAAACTTGGAGAGTGTCAAGATTGCAAGTCATTTCGTCATTTCAAGTTCTAGATGAGGATTAATCAGAATGTGTGTTCAAGGTTGAATTTCGATCGATTGAGGAATATTGATTAGAATTCACACTAGACACACACGCACACACACACACACAGACACACACCTTTGTTAGTTGTGGATTCATCTCAATTTTTGCATTTTGTGTTTCATTATAGACAAATCATAACCATACCAATTCTAGAGCAGAGCAGCTATGAGAAGGATGTCAGCTTAAAAGTGCACATCGGAGAACCTCGTTTGGCACCAGGTAAGTGTTTTTTTTTTGTTGTTTTCTGAAAGAGTTGACCATAAAACTGAAAACTCGAGGGAATAGCACTGATTCCACCTGTCCCTCCCTCCACCCACCTCACTGGTCTCCACATCCTTATACTGACAATGCAAAAACGATTTCGTCATAACCGACAATCCTTGAAACATTAAAAAAAGAAAACGACATGCACGTGGAGAGAATCTCTGGTTGCCATCTTTTTCCCGATAAAGAGCTAACAGTCTGGACAAGAGCAGCAGCAAATATATGTATATATGTACATAATACATACATACATACATATGTACATATTTATTATACTTCAAGTCCATTCCCATCCGACTCCATCTTCATCCCGATTCCCATCCGATTTTCCTTCCTATGTCAATGAAAATTCTGTACACTGGAGAAAGACCTTTTTTTTGGTTTGTTTGGCTCGTCTTTCGCCATAAAAATTAAGGACAGGCGGAAAAGGTAGTAAAATGAACAAGAAGAAGAAGAAAACAAAAAGTGAAAAAGAGCAGCAAACTCTATAAATTGGAAATTCCAATTTTAATGAAAGCAAATTGTAACTTGGTTCCTCGTATATCTATGTATATCGCCTTACAGTGCGTATCTCCTCCTCCTCCTCCACCACCCACCACCACCACCATTTCCTCTCTGACCCAGACTTGTATTTGTAGGTTCTTTTTATACTTTTTGGTCTTTTAATTTTTGTTCTTTATGCTTCTAGATTCCGCTCACTACCGTAAGCCTTGAATTGTGCATTAATTAATTTTATTTTAATTGAACACGAAAGCGCAAAACGTAAAAACAAATGCGGGCAAAAAAAACCAATGAAATGATAAGAAAAGAAAAGAAAATCAAAAGCAAAATCGCAATTCCCCATTAAAAATTGGTGACCACTTTTTGGGTTTTTTAGATGCACATTAAATTTTCTTTCCACTGACCATAAAAAAAGAGTGCAGAAAATGCGGACAAAGAGCGCAAAATAGTTTTTCCTTTTTTCTTTCGCCCACTTTAGTTTCCTTTCATCTACTCTACTTGGCAGCATTTCATTTTTGTAACGTATTTAGTTACTTATGTATGTCTAATTTTTTTTTCTGGTTTTTGGTGTCGTTGTTTAAATTCAAAAACAAATTCCTTAGGGATACTTAATACTATCTAGAGCATGGGCGTAGAAAACTGGGTGTGGTAATTTCAAAGGGGGTTATAAGCAGTTGTTAGGCACAAAAGCGACTTAAAGGAAGATAAGAATAACTAACTATAAGAGAAGAATCAATGGTTTCAAATACAGTAGAATCCGGTTATGACGACTCTGCTTATAACGTCCGTCCGGTTATAGCGACTTAAGTTCGATGAGTGATTGGTTGGTCCCAATACAAACTTATATGAAAGGGCATCCGGTTAGTCTTCTAGGTCTTCCGGATATAACGACGAAAATCGTCGGTCCCTTGAGCGTCGTTATAGCCGCATTCTACTGTATATTATTAAATAAAAATATTAATAAATAATTATTGAACTAAGTTTTGGGAATTAAACGAAAAATCTTTCTCAAACTAATTAACTGAAAATCTTTCTTAAACTGATTAGTTTTTGCTACAAATTGATTAAAAAATAAATTATTCCTTTGTTTAATATCTGGAAAATGTATATTAGAATATTGGTTTAAAAATATGAGACTTGATTGGCCGATTTCCATGAGAAAATAAAGCTTAAATTTTAAAAAGTAATTTGTAGTGTTCTTAAAAATTTGAAAGAAAACTCTACTTTCCAAAATCTCTTTAATAAACGAACGTTAACAAATGTTCAAAATTATAAAAACCCATTTGTTTCAAACATTTGGAACTAGTGAGAGTATTTCCAAAGCCTAGAATAAGTAATTTTCAATAATTTTTAGTAATTTTCAAAGTAATAAGTTAAAGTAATGGCTTTTTCTATAATCTATTTGTGACTTACACAGCTCTAAGCTGTATATTTTAAATGAGTACTTATTACTATTACTCTATATTTTAAAATTTAAATTAGTACTAATGACTAACTTTGCCTTACCCAGACTCCTCGACCATGCTCTAGATCAAGATATTCTAAATATTTTTGGTTACTGATTTCTGGGTGGATGGGATAAATAGTATAATACATAGTAAAGGTGAAAAGAATTAGAGAAAATCATTCGTGAAGAAATTGTTGTTGTTGTTTATTGTCTGTGTGATATTTATTTGTGTGTGGGTGTATGTGTAAAATGGAATACCGATTCAGCCAGCCCATATAGTCATACATATTATACAACTATAAATTATATATAGACACATGTGTATGTTCCCCCACTCCATCGAATGCCAATTGTATTAGTATTGCCATGATGGACCCATATACATTATCATTGTCAATAGTTTTATGCAATTTCGTACATAATTAACATAATTAGATTGCTAATTATAGTACCCGTACCAGTAATACCCACCTGCATTTGGTTTTTTTTTATCTTTTTCTCATCCCATTGTATTATTCCCAAAATTGAAATCCCTCAACTCCTTGCACTACTTAGTTTCTCTAGTTTGTTGTTAACTTTAAACACATTTAAACATATTTAGTGACTAACTCTAAATCAAGCATACTCCAATACAATGAACTAATCAATCTTGTTAACATAAACCAAACATTTGCAATGCATTCTCGTTTTGAATCCACACACAGATGACACAAATAAGGAATCATTTTTCCATCGATTTTTTGGTATGTAATAAACGCCTTTTCTCATTTTTATAATTAATAAGGCCAAAAGCATTTTAAGTGTTCAGTTAATGAAAAGAATATGCGAAAATTATGAAAAGTAAAATTAAATCAATTGTGATTCCCCCATTATATTAATACATAAAGTAGGTTTAATTTGGATTTTTTTGTTTTTTTGTTTTATGTTGATCATTGGAATCCTCCTGTTGTAATTGGGGGGATTCACAACCAGTATATGTATGTGTATGTGCGTATGTGTTAAATGTGTAAAGTTGTATGTGTATACTGTGCATTTGTATCGGTAAGCGTAACCATAACCATAAACATAACCGTTTTGAAGTGCATCCAAGATTATTGCGCTTTTTCGACGCAGGCTCTGCAAGGATACAATCCTTGTGAAAACTTTGACCTCTTTTGCAAAAGGGTTTCGTCTTCAATTCAAAATAAAATTATTTGTATTATATTTGGGCCCAACCCCCGCACACAACAGTGCCGAGCGTGTGTGTGTGTGTGCGCGCGTGTGTGTGTGTGTGGGGTGTGTGTCTGTGTTTTTTTGGTAATGTTTATTTTGGGCTTTTGGTTAACCTGCCTCTCCTATGCTCGGCGGATCTGTATAACGCGCTTGTGCTCGCTTCTCTTTGTGTTGTGCCACAAACCACCACAACCACTTGAACCACCACAACCACCACAACCACTGCTACTACTACTACTACTACTACTACTACAACTACTATATCTTCACTACACGATCTTCAAATACTTTTGAAATTTGTAAGTAATACACGCCGATGAAAAAGAAAAACCTACTATTAATCCAAGCCAATCGCTCAGTATTTTTTGTGTTCTTAATCATAATTAATAAGTATATTTATATAACATACATATAATTGATGTAATCTGTATGAATGCAAACGAAAGGCTTTTGATTTTTATCATCATCTGTAATGCCAATCTGTTGTCGTCTATATATATGTGAAACGTACCAACATACATACATACATATGTATTTGAATGTGACCATGAAACGATCCTGTAACGCCCCCCAAAAGAAAAGAAAAACAAAAGCAAACAACTAAAACTGATCAACAACAAAAACAAATATTAATTGGTCTTAAAATTATTAGCATATTCTGTTAACTGAATATTTATAAAATGATTGAATGATAAACCTATGAGACCATTTAAATATTTCTCCCTTACAAAAACACTTCCACGAAAACCAAACCAAATCAAATCACAACGAAACATCTTTGTCATATGTTGTCCAATGTCGATTAAAACTATAGAAAATCACGAACACACTGGAGATCATACTAGTGAGTCATTGTCATTAATTTGCATGCATATATATTAAGTTTTAAATGTTGTTACCCACACTCCTCTACCCGTTTCCCGATTCCCGCCCCTTACCAAACAGACCAAACACACCAGCCACAATCTGCCACCTTGTTGTGGTTTGAGTACTTAATATGCAATTTTCTCTTCTGCTTTTTTTTTCCACTCAAATGCTTTTCTGATGGCACTTTAACACAATGTATTCTATGTGTACTCAATGCATTATTTGAATATTAAAGCTTTAAGTGGCTTCGAATACAACAGATTTTTTTTTTTTTTTGCCATCAATATAATTTGATATTATTATTTGTAACTTTATTAAATAATAGTAGGTAGTAGTACCTACTACTAAGTAGATTTATGTCCTTTTTTCCAAATCAGTTTTTGTTTTCACTTACATTAATGTGGTTTCCTCCCCATGAAAATTAAGACGTCAATTTATTATGGCCGTATGCTTTTAATTAGCTTCTATGCCCGAGTGTGTTTCTTTCTCTCTCTCTCTCTTACCTATTCTCTACTCTATTCTATATACTGTGTTTCGTTCTATTCTCCCAATGGCCGTTTTCCTTGTATGTTATATATGTTATTTTACTCTGTGCTTACCAAATGTCTGTCTATCTATTGCATGCGAGCGAGCATATATCCCATATTGGGCCTGCTCTTGCATTAGAATTGACCGCAATTACAAGTAATTCCCATGTCCCCGTACACATGGGCTTTAACTGGTTGAACGACATTAATTGTGTTTTGTTTCGCATTGATGCTGCCCATAGATGATGAACTATTAGCCCAAATCCAGGAGGTGGAACAGAAGTCGCCCAAAGACCTAACCGAATTGGATCGCATTTTACTGTTGAGTAAGCCAAGAAATGGAGAGTTGACCACTACACATGTTCGCATACGTGAGAGCCAGGAATTCAAGGTAAGAATTCTATATGCCAATTAGACGCCACTCAAAAAACAAACCAAAACCACCAATGCAATGAGAAATGCCAGACAACAATTCTCACTGGCCAAACAACAAGCAATTCAGTTCATTTGACATCAAAAAGGACAACAGGAAGTTCCCATTATCCAAAGTCCGTAAACACTAAACACTTGGCAAACAGTTTCATTTACCGTTTATCAGGAGCGGCCTAGAATTTTGTACTTGAATATTTTCCTAAAATAATCATTGTGGTTCTTAAAAGGAATATAAGTATTAGAAATATCTTTGGAGTTATTAATAGAGCCTTAAATGAATACATTTTGGTATATAGCAATCGAGATTTTCATCACAGCCTATAAACAGGTAAAATATAGAAACATTCGTAAGTAGAATCCAAGTACAAGTACAATTACTTCTCTTTCGAATCCAAAGTATTATTCGAATACATTTGGTTCCTTCATTCCGTTTCAACAGGTTATTAAAATAGGCTAAAGAATTCTAAATTCAAATGGATAATGATGAATTAACTTAAACTTTGAGCAACTTAGGTAAATAGTTCATTTTAATAGTCAGATTCATTGACATCCACCTCAATTACTAAATTTTACATGAAACAATCTTGTTTTAGTCATCTAAAGATTTATCCAATCATTTTTTATTTTAATAATAAATATTCTTGTTTCATACAAAATTTTACAAATATTTGAAAAAATATAAATATTTAATGTACTGAATATATTGAGCTTTAATACAAGTACTTGCCTTTCGAATCCAAAGTATTATACGAATACATTTAATTCCTTCATTCCATGTTGTCATTTAAAACAAATGTATTCGTGGGAGGCTCTAGAGTCTAGATTCTAGAACATTATCTTAGTCAGTATTTAGTGGGGTGAGAGAAGTAGCCAAGTAAATTTTGTTGAGAAACATTACCCCTACAAACAGCAAACCGCCCCTGTTTTGAAATGAATGCTACACAGACACACATTTACACCCCACACCCAATGAGGTGGCTACATTTGAGCACATTTGTGTGTGTAGTTGCACCTGTGTACCCTTGTCAGATCAAGTTACCGTTTAAGCACCCTATTGTGTAAATCTGCAAATGGCCACTTGCTGCTCGTATCACCAAATATTTGCATACTAATAATGACAACAACAAACTTTGTGGTATTCTACAGGCTACTGTCGATAAGCTAGTGGCCAAGGCCAATGTATCCGCTGTCCTTGGAACTTCATCGTGGAGGGAGCAATTCAAAGATGCCCTCACCGTAGTACCCGGTAAATATGACTAATTAGAAAGAATGATCATTGAATTGATCACTAATCGATTCGACTCTTACTTACGCCAGCCGATGAGAGTGAATTCGATGGCGACGATGATGTGGAAGAAGAGGTTCCCGGCTGCTTTAACTATATCAGTCATTTCATATGCCTCTTCTGGAAGGTACTTTTTGCATTTGTGCCCCCAACAGGTGAGTTAAAGTTTCGGCTAGTAGTGATTATCAATCGGAGGTTGACTATTTCCCCTTTGTTGTAGACATTTGCGGCGGCTATGTCACCTTTGTGGTCTCGATTTTTGTGATTGGTGTGATTACCGCTGTTATTGGAGATGCAGCCTCGTATTTCGGATGTGCCCTTAATATTAAGGATTCGGTTACAGCCATTTTGTTTGTCGCTCTCGGCACCAGCATACCCGGTAAGTGATGGCCCTCATGCCACCACATCTTTTGGCTAATGGTTATGATTTTGCATTCCGACAGATACCTTTGCCAGTATGATTGCGGCCAAACATGATGAGGGAGCTGATAATTGCATTGGCAATGTGACTGGTAGCAATGCGGTTAACGTATTTCTTGGCATTGGACTGGCCTGGTCCATTGCTGCCATCTATCACATGTCCCATGGCATGACCTTCAATGTGGAGCCGGGAACGTGAGTAGCTGCTATAAGGCGAGTTATCCATCTCCTTTTAATCACATTTCTCCCATTTCTCCAGCATTGGCTTTGCGGTGGGACTCTTCTGTGGCGAAGCCTTGATTGCCGTCGCTTTGATTATGTTCCGTCGCTGGAAAAAATCAATTGGCGCCGAATTGGGTGGTCCGACATTCTCCAAATACGTTAGTGCTGCAATCTTGATGTTCTTATGGGTGTTCTATGTGGTGATATGCATCCTGGAAGCTTACGACATTATTCGAGTCTAAAGTTGGCATTGAGTAAAATGGTTAGAACCTACAAGAGAACCTTGTTGAAAATACATAAAAGAAAAACAAGGTAGGGAAAGGCTAAATCAAAGCTGGACTACCAAATGCGGCATACAGAATGATGTATTTCGTGTATGCAGCTGATTCGTTATAGATATAGTAGTATATATATTTATATATACATATATATATGAATTATGTAAAATTTATGTTAATAATAAAATTATAAATTGTAATGTTTAATTAGTTTCGTAAGTCTGGCTTATTTACGTAAATTATTTTAATGAATTTTACAACAACAAAATGAAAAAAATATATATGTAAATACAAAAAGGCTGCCACAGCTCAGCAAAATCTTGTAACGCGATCGAGATCATTCATTGTTATGCCATATATACTTAATTACAACTAGGTTTAATCTCTATAAATTTATTTATTTATCATTCTGTATACTATTGCTACTTACTTATAATATCGATGTAAGTCAGTCATTGCTGTTGTTTGTTAAAGCTGTACTTAATGCAATGCATACAATATACATACACACATACATACAAGCATATATCGTATATACCCAACTGAAGAATTGTTTAATTGGTTCGATCATATGTTTAAATTGTGTCTTCATTCAAGCATTGTTAATTTAAATACATGTGTAAGTTTTAGCAGAAATTATCATCAAAATTAAAACTAAAGTCCCTGGATATTGGCATACCCAACAACAACAACAACTACAACTACTACTACTACCACTAGTACATACAAATATATTAGTTCTAGTCAAAAGTCTAATTAACTTGTAACTTTCTCATTAACTCTCTGACCAAACCAAATGCGGCACTATTTACTTATTAACTTTATAATGATTGTATGAGACCAGAAAACTACTTACTTGGAAAAAAAGACTATTTCATTTTGCTTATCTCACTATTGATTGCTAAACGCGAGGGATTTATAGTTAATTACGAAAAACCAAAAAAGTCAACACCAAAAAAAGCGAAAGAATTTGTTAAATGAAAATGGATTGCTATAGAGATCGAATGTAATAAGCAAGTACATATTTTTTGTATACATAATAACATTTGCGTATTGTACTATTTTTTCATAAAAGAAACAAAGAACAAAAAAAAAAGAAGAAGAAGGAAACACAATGATATTCTTAGCAAAATGCATAAACCTGTATTATATATATATATATACACCGATATATATATAAATACACCTACTATATATACATATACGAGTATTTTGCAGTCACAAAAACTGTATGAAGGAACTTGTTAAGAAAAACTGCGCCAAATTTAGAAATAATTGAAAATTGATTATACCAATATCTATATGTACATACATACACATATGTATATGTATATGTACATATATGTTATGTATATGCTACAATGTATATGCTTCTAAAGAAAAACAAGAACCCTTATATATTAATTAGATAAATTATAATTCTATTGTTAATGTTTAATGCTAGACAATTAAATTATTGTTTTAAATTAATTTCAATTTGTTTGTTTTTGTTAAATGTTGTTATTTTTTTTTACACTGTGCATGGAAAACATTTCCAAATTTCTTTCTAATTTTCTTTAAAAAAAATTGAGACAAAAAGAAATTTTCGTCTCTGTTACTTTTCATATAAAATTTGGATTTCAATGTTTTTCAATATTTCTTCATCCTTTTATAGTCATAAAATTGTTAAATTTACAATATCTTTATGTGTGTTTACATTTTGGACATTTCTCGACCTAATGGAAACAAATTGATGGGCGGGAAAAAGGGTTGAAAAAATATAAGAAATATGTTTTTGTTTTTTTGAATGGTCTTCTATTATAAATGTGTCTCAATGTTTAAAATAAATTTCATAGATAAAGCAGCAGCTAATATGCTCTCATTTTGGAGTCGTCCAAGAGTCAGGGTAAAGGTTGAGAATTGTAGCAACCGTGTTCATAGAACGACGGGTGGGTAACAGAAAAAGAAAGGTGGGAGGTACATTTTCAATGAATACAACTAACTAAAAAACAATATATAATGGCAAAAAGGCAAATAAAAACGATTTTAGTGCTTCCGATATATAGGATGTAGGTATATACTACTTATAAACGACTACGACTAGTACTAAATAAGCTTGTAAGCAGCAAAAGCGGAAAGAAAGAGTTCAAAAATGAATACATATTTATTTTAAAATCCCCAACACTATATAAACATAGTAAGATTTATTTCAATTTGTTTATCTTTGATTTTATTGTGAGTTCTTTGTTCTTTACGGGATTCGAGATTTCTTTATTTTTTTTGTATGTTTTATAGATGTAAACAGATTATTAATGAATCATATTTGGGTAAATCTAAACATTTAATATGTATGTGTAATATACAATATAAATTATTTCACTGTTTGTTATGGTGTATTTTCGAATTCAAAGTTTACTTACAAATTTTTATACCTTTACATATATAAATGTATACATACATACAAAAAGTTATATATATATTTATATATTTATGTGATTTTACCCAACAAATGAATCCATGAATTAAATAATCAAGCATTATAAATTTATTAAATAAGAATATATGTATATGAGGTGACGAGGTTTAGCAAAAAATAACTAATAATGATAATAATTATATAAAGTAAATGACAAAAAGCACTTGAATATCCCGAATAACAAACATACATACATAGAATGTCTAGTACTAGCTTCTGTAGAATATGAACACTTAATCACACACACACATACACACACACTAACTAAAATTACATACTAACTAACTACATATATAAACAAGCAAGCATATCTTGCATAACGGTATTACATATACACCATATATTACAAAAATCTGAGACTTTCAGACAAAAAAAAAACAAAATCTCTTCACTTACTACCCAAAAAAAAAAGAATAAAAGAATATGATAGACCATGGAAATACATATATATTAACTATGAGAACTATGAGAAGCAAACTTAAAGTTTTACCTAATCGAATAGAAGCTAGTTTTTAGGGCAAAATTTCAGCATTATCCCAAAAAAAAAAAAAACGATAAATCAAAATATATAATGAAATATAAATAAAGTCTTACTGTGTATGTATGTATTTATGTATGTACATGTAATTCAATTGAAATCCAATAAACCACACAAAAAATTGATTTGAATGTACTTACAAATTTTATCTGATCTGTTGTTTTTAGGCTCAAAAGAAGTCAAATTATGGTAATATACTCCCTTAAGTATGCAACAGGCAGTTAACGACTTTAGTTTCTGAAACTTTTCTTTAAGAAGTTGTTCTTTTTTTCAACATCCTCGCAAAAGGGTTTCTTTGCCTGACCATAGCATATTTCAGGGCGCAAACTTTCCTCATCTAACATTCCTAGACCCACACTTGCTCAAATATGATATTAATTTATCGAATGCTTTAAGCAAGCTTACTTTTTATTCTACTAGATTCTGTTCAGTTTAATTTTCTTCAAGTGTATGATCACTGGTTGGAAGTTATCAATCTAGGAAAGCGGCTTATCAAGGTTGCTCATGCTCAGGGGATCGCTTATTTGCTAATACACAATTGTCATCAAGAGACCCAAAAACCAAAAAAAAAGATAGCAGAACGAATATTACGAGCAAGATAAGCGAAATCAGTGCAAAAAAAGCTTCTTGCGGGAGATGAGAGACAACGACAATGGATGAGACGATGGTCAGATAAAGTTGTTTACAGTAATTGGAACTCGCATAGAGCCAACACAAAGGCAAACAATCATAAAACAATGAAACTTGCTCTCGCCCCAGTAAGAGCTAATTTAAGTTGAAACAAAACAAACATCAGTCGCCAGTTGTTCGCGACACAGCAACCAAATTGCAGTCCCAGTTCGGAGTGTTTGTAATCCTTCAGTTTCCCCTAGTTGGACCACTCGTGTTGCCTCCTACTCTTGGCAAATATGTCGTGCGATGAGAAAACAGCGCTGCTGGCAAAAGAACGAGGCCACCAGCAACACATCTCCATTGTGGTAATGCCCGCGTCGAGAAAGGATCCAAAGGATTATGAACCCATTTTCACAACTGCTGAGTAAACGCTTTTCCCTCGCATTTCATTATATAACAACAAAAAAAATAACTTCATTACACAGCATTTCGTTTGCTTCTTGTTCTAACCCCTACCACATCGCCAGCTACTCCTATGGCCTCTCATTGGAGGAACTGTTGCCGTTCACTCTGGATCCCTGGTGGCAGAATGTGCGACGTCTGTGCTTCGTCTGCCTCTGGCTGACAATGGTGTTGACCCTGCTGGCTGCCATTTCCATTGCGTACTTCCATGATGCCGCCGCTGTCTGCCGCGCGAATGCCACTACCACGACCAATCTTCCAACATCAACATCATCTCCTCCGTCAGCATTTGCCTTGACGGCAAATGGCACACAATTGCTGTGGGCCAGCTTTTAGTATTAGTAATAGAGCCACTAGATGAAGTATTGGGGGTGATGCTGCAATCGTACTCATTGGATTACATCAGCCGCTTCCACAATTCTCGCGTTTGTTTGGTTTACCGGCTTTTCGCTGCCCATTCCCCCCAACCTGCTTCTCCAGTTGCCCCATTAAAGCGATAAGCTTGATGGCGGAATCGATTGATTGTGGGACAATTGTGTTTGTTTACAAGCTGCTTATTTTAATTGTCATTATATGACATTAATTTTGTTGCTATTTTATATGTATATGTATAAGGAAGCGACACCATCTATAAATCATTAAGGCTCAGAAATAATTCGTATCTGTACATAACTAACAATAAGTAAGTAAGCCTATTGTAAAAGCATTACGTTAGTATGTATTAATCATAAATTAATTCAAAAATTGCATTCTTTTGTTAACAAATTCTATTAAAACTATTTCTTTGAAATCGAGGTGTTGCGACAAGCAGTGCTGGACTAAGCCAGCGCAGGACCATGAACGAAAATCGGTCAATTTATAGGCCTATGTTTTGGTTGAGCTACCATTTTTCAGATTGCTTTTTTTGGCAACATTACCCCGATTTTAAAAAGTTTTATCGCAATTTAGCATGGCTTTAATGACTTGACGGTAATTGGACGACAAGTAATAACTTTAAATATTCTAAAATATAAAAAAAGACGTATAATTTAAGAACATAGAGTTTAGTATCTTATTAAAACTTTATTAAATCTAGTATACTGTGAAAATTGTTAAAGCTATTGAGATTGACACCTAAGTCATGTAAACCATGTGGATGAATTTTACTTAATTGATAACCAAACAATATGGATTTAATGGGCGCCTCTATTTAAGCACTCTGTGATTTGCCCGCCATATTTCAAATATTAATGTTTTGTTATCTCTCTCTCTCTCTCTTTTGTGCAGTGTTGCATAACAATAAGTTAACCAGTGTTGAAAGTGTTCCGCTGAATCTATCGACTCTCAATTGCACATCTTTAAAAAACACCCACTGAATTTTGTAGTCCGGTTACACTGCACTGCGTTGTCAAGAATTTGTTATCGGATGCAAGCGCTTAAGAGGCGATTGTACTAAATCGTACGTTTGCGCCAAACGCAGACGCAGAGCTAGTGTAAACACCCAATTACCAAACAAAAGTGTTAAAATGATGTTCGGTTTATTTATTATTCTTTCATAATATTAATTGAAAATCATACTGTACAGTAATTATTCCAATGGGCAAAATTGCTACTTTTTGTTTTTGGATATTGATTCTTGAAACTTAAAACAGATTAAGTGTTCTGGAAAACTTCGAGTTCGTTGCGAGCCAGCTGTAACAAAATTGGGTTCCAATGGCCACCTGGACACAAAGGGAGCCGACAGGAGTCAGCAACCGTAGACGTTGGAATCTAGAAGGTGGAGTTTAAATATATGTATTGTCCTCTTTCTTATAATGCAATTTATTTGCCTGTCCTCAGACCGCGAATCGCTGAACAAGTTAAAGCACCACATCGCAGAGGAGGGCTGTTCGCAAACCCAATATGACCTGGCTAAGGAGTTGTTAGAGAACCACATGGGTAAGAACAACTGCATGATTGTGTGCTAACCGAGTCCAAATAACTTCAATCTCAGCAGAACCGAACGTGGCTAACAGCAACAGTCGTAACCAGAAAGCTATCAACTGGCTGGTGAGTGCGTCCCAAAATGGCCATGAAGATGCCGCCAAATTGTTGCGAAAATGCTACAACAATGGTAGTGGAATTACTGCTGAAAATGCAGACGAAGTGCGTCGGTGTTTGGCGATGACTCCAGGTGAACGGGCAGCAAGAAAAGCGGCCAGGGAACTTTTTGCTTGTTTATCGAATGGCAACGAACACATCACGCCAAAGCAACTGGAACGGAAGATGCGGCGCATCTACAACTTACAACGCAAGAGACGCAGACGCCCGCACCAGGAAGAGGACTACTCCAGCAGCGACTGCGAACCAGAGACCGAATGTGAACCCCTAGAAGACACTTCCAGTATTGGAATGGCAAATGTGGAGGATCGTCGTTTTATAACAGAGGCGCACCTGGTCTCAGCAGCCTCTAACTATAGTGCCGGACGAATGCCTGCCGTAAATGATACATTGACGCTGTCAGTCCCCCATCCCGCAAGTCTGGATCACGTGCCATGCTTCTACCGCCTGATCTTTCATCCGTTGATATTCATCACTCTGTTTTACCATCGTTTGCTAGAAGTAATTGTCTCCCTGCCCAAACTGCTACCACTCAGTGTGCGATGCACTCTGCTGGTTCTGCTCTCTTGGTGGAGTAGCCGACACATGTTGCCGTTAGTGTGCTACTATCTCAGTCTGGGCGTTATGCTTTGGGCCACCTGTAAGATGTTGCAGACTAAGCAGCAGTTTGTGGACTTTCGGATTTGGTCAGGACTGTTTCTTAGCTACGGGGACAATCACATAGAGGCGGACATAGCGGAGCAGCGCTTTCTGAGGAACAATATGAAGCCGTATCTATATTATTTTTGTGCCTTCATTTGCAACTTAATTGTCTATCCGCTGGTCACCGATGCCTGGCTGCCACATTCAGAGCTAACGATCCTTTCAGGAGCGTTTACCTTTCTCACCATGGGTGTCTCAATGTATGCCACTTCGCATTTGGTACCGGATTGGCTGGTAATCATTTCATTTGCTGTTAATGTGCTGGCCAAATATCCTTATGAAAGGGATGAAGTAGTCTCCACGCGTTGGCGCTTTTTGGACCTCCGCGTGCCCACCTTTTCTTCCTTTGTCGTTGGCAATGGTATCGAATTCTGCCTAAGTTGCCGAACTGCCTTATATCTATTCATTCCTGTGCTGCTCATCCTTCTTGCCAGGCGCTCTCGTTGGCATGGCGTCTACACATATCTTATACCACATTGCGTTACCCTCAGTTGGTTGCAGGTGTGTATCGCCACCTCGCAAAGTGCCACCATGTTTGGGATGACACGTGCCGCCCTAGGTTTGGCGGGAATTGTGCTCTTCCTGCCACTGTTCGGAATAGTGGCCCTTCTAGTTCCGGTATTTGTGGCGATTGACAATTTGGGCCTAGCCAACGAGGAGTTACGCTGGGCGAGCACAGCAGTAGCTTGCGGATTGGTAGCTATACTCTCGTGTGTCCTGGCTCTCAATCGGGCCACAAAGAAGTACATTACAATACTGCAAGTAAGTCGCTTCATTTGTATAACATTGTTCAATTTTCTAAAGGAAGTTTCTGGTTGCTTACAGGTGCTTATGGGCTTAACGACAGCCTGTGTCCTTGTCTTTCCCTACATGACGTCCAGTTTTAAGGATACGCCACGCTTCAATGCCATTCCCAGAGTAGGAATGTCGTTTTCAAACTCGGATACTCTCCAATGGGATCGCTTCCATGCTCTTTGCGCTCAACCAGTACAGGAAGAGACCAACAAGATCAAGGCACAACTTCGTTGTTCTTATTTAAATGGCATGCACGTGGCATGGGAAGGAAGTGTGGACAAAGTGCAGATTGGACGTGTCAGCAACATTCTGGAAGATGTAATTTCCAACTATCTGCCCACTTGGCTGGCCCGCATTCTGCGCTGTGTGCACGGAGAGAACATTGCTCAACATTTTGAATGCGATCCCAAAAGTGAATCTCAATGTGAGACATGGCAGCGAGCCATAAAATCACTGGAGCGTTGCTCCCTCCAGAATTGGGATCGTTACGAATATGAGCTCTTGGTTAAGGTGGGCTCTGGCAGTAGCAGCCGGTTGCTAGGACGCTCCACTTTTACAAATGTGTTAGTAAAGGCTCATCATGACTTTGGTAATTTTACCCGTCGTCTTAGTCATGGAGACCAGATACTTTTCTATGGTGTTCTCCACGAATCTCGGCTTCTCGCTAAACATGTTCAGATTCAATTGAAGACCATCGAGTGCCTGTCTTGCCAGTCAGCAAATCTTGGAACTGTGAGCATTGAGCGCTTAGCAACCAGTTCTCCGATGGACGCGCGTCTCCAGGATCTTAAGAGAGGCATCAAGTATTTACTCAATGCTCTGCTTAGTCCGTTGATTACCTTTAAATAAGTCTCGGAATAAAGTCGAGGAAATAAAAGAAAAAACTACCGCTATCTACATATGAGTATTGTATCTCTGGATGCTGTAGTTTAGAGATTATAACATTATTATTATGCTAGGATATTTATATGAGGATACGTTAAAAATATATATCCTGACAGAATTTGAATTTAGAACATGTTCGCGCGTTTACTCAAATGCTCGAGCGGTTTACTCACGCGTTTTAAATCGCGTGAGTAAACGCTAGCGTTTTTAGAAATCTGGGCACACTAAAATTAAAAATAGTATGATTTTAGTATTTTTAGTTGTTATCGATAACATAGATAATTCTCCAGCCCTATTGGTGAGTTTCGGAGGGTAGAGTATGCGTGGCGTAGTCAACTAGTTGAAGCATTTAGCACTTATTAGTGATATTATGTATTATTTATTATCGTTATTAAGTGTTATTATCATGCAATTAGTTTTTTTCTTTATTTCTTACCTAAATATTGAGTTTCACGTAAAAGATTTGTGAGCCTCCGTCTGCTGATGTGGTGTGAGTGTAAAAGAAAGAGTGTCCAGTAGTCGCTAATGGAGTGTTGGAATTTTCGTGGTAAGCTGTAGGTATTTAAGCAGCGAGCGGCGCGGCTGTTGAGAACAAACGCGTGTATCACCCACCTGCGATAACTTCAGACTTATCTATATATAAAAACACTTCGGAACCGAGCAGCAATTCAAGTGAAGTAAACCTCACCTCGTCTGTCATTCATTGCCTTTGCTCTGTATTTAAATAAAGAGCCTTAAATCATGATACCGACAATTACGAAAAATTACCAGAACGTGGTGATTAGCACGGGCAACATCATCAACAATGAACTGGGTCAGCGCAAATCCAACGAAGAGCTTTACGATGGCCTGAAAGTGACTCTACAGAAGGAACCAAATGCGGAGCGCGTGGTCGTGGAGATAGACAAGCTCCATGGCTGTGTACAGCGTGACACTGAGGAATTGACCAAGCGTTTGACTGAGAATGGTCGAAATGAGATTAGCATCGGGGCAAAGATATTTGTCAACAGCAATTCGACAGAAAACATCCAACAAGCTGTGGAGGCCCTACTCAACATACTTAAAGTGACGCATGTGGATAACGTGGTTCTGGCCTATCACCCGAATGCAAATGCCATCACTCCCACGGCGGCTGTTGCCAGCGCAACCTCTGGGGCCACAACAACAAAATCTCCCTGCTCGGAGGGCAACACCGGCACGTCCAGCGTCAGCAATTGGAGTATTCGCAATGGACAGCAAGGGGTTGACGAACTCAAGGAGTTGTACAAGTGCCTGGAACAATATGCACATAACCAGAAGATAACCCAATTGGGCATAGCAGATTTGGATGCAGAGGCGCTACAGGAATTGCACAAAACTGCCAGTGTGGCCCCTACCATTGCACAGGTCAATTTGGCCACCTGCTGCGTCGTGCCCGCCGAATTACAGGAGTTCTGTACCGCCCACGACATACAGTTGAATACTCACGGAGATCCGGAGCTCATATTGCAGGAGGAGCAATTCGCTGGGCTGGTTCCCGGCTACACAATCGATTGGTCGTTGCGCTATCAGGTTCATGTTCGCTGCCGCGGCGTACTCACTGCCAAGGGCTATATTGTCGGGGCCTCAAAGCCCAGCGAAACATAAGCTTAGCTAAGATGTAGTCTGTGTACTATATATACATATTTATATATAAATATTTGTAATGTATACCCTATGTAGTGCTGTACTTATTGTTTGTTATACAAAACCGAAATCAGATAATGAAAAAAGAAACCAGAACGATTGATAGATCGATTGATTTTTTATAGTAAACCAATTTTTTATACTTTTGTTTTTTGTTTATTGTAAACATTTTTTGTTGTCTGAGTTGAAATACTTCAGCATAAAGTACATTACAAACGGCAAACTTGCATTTGATTGTCTCTGATTGTCGGAGGTCAGAGGAGTTTGAGAACCGGTTTTGACATTCTCGCAAATTAAGTATACGTCCATATGGTATAATTTATATTTGTTTGGTTTAACGATCTGGTCAAGTGTGCTCCCCTTTAATTTTTACTTGGACAAGTTGTGTTTCTTGTTAGGTTTTTTTTCGTTTTGTCATTGCCCTAGACTAGAGGAAATCTAATTAAAGGCAGGCGCGTCGGACGTCTGTTATGACGCCCCCGGTCTGACCCGATTTAGATCACGTGGCTTCTGTGTTATAAATTGGGAAACCGATTACACTATAATATATGTACCATACATATATATTATACAGCCACAGTTTGTTTGGCTTGGAAAATATATTGCAATAGGTTTTGATCTTAATCACAGATGGTCAGGAAAAGTGATTGGCCATAAATATCATCACGACATGTCCAATAATAACTAGGCTGGGTATTTACTTGTATTTAATCAAATATTCGATTCCCAATCAGCACTTGAAATTTATAATGACCATAAATGGTCCAAGTGTCTGAGATTGAGGTTGGAGGGCTGTCGATTTTGTCTACAATTTAAAGGTCTCCTGTTGGTTGAAAACTCGTCAAGGTCTCTATATACATAAACCCAAGTTGAAAGCACTTTATACACAATTAAGCGAAATTCACTATTGAATGCTTAATTAATGAGCCTACTGGATGAGACGGTGTCGGTGAGGAACATGACTCAAATTATTGGGTTAATTTTAAAAAATGTTTGTACATCACACATACATACATATATATATGACGCAGTGTGTTAGAAATCCCACAAAAATTAACTAGCCAAAAGAAAATACAAAACAAAAATCGAAACAAAATAGTGCTTATCGCTTTTGCTCAGTGTTCCGTACGGACTCGGCCTCGTCGCCGTGACTTGCGTTTTCTCTTACATACAAATATAAATACATATATGTATGTATGTATATCTAAAATAATATGTGTATTCCCATTTGAGTGTACCAGAACTGATCGTTATGATGTGGGAGGGAGTTCTCTCTAGGGCTTTCCATTTTGGCCTGACGTGATGACGCATAATGACTAAATTTCACCATTCAGCATGTTGCTAAACAATGTTGCTGGCTGATGTTTCCAGCAACATGTGTGCACAAGAGCGTAGTAAAAAGGGACAGTGGAAATTGAGCTGCAATGAATAAACAAACAATCAATGAATTTAACTGGAATTAAATTTGTATTTAACATTGTGTACATTGAAACTTGTTATATAAATCCTATGCAATTCTGAAGAAGATGCAGTTTTGTTAGGTGACAATCAGTTACTAGAATTAATGACTATATAAGTAAGTTTAGTGAACTTGTAATGTACTCATTCAGTTAAATTGGCTTATTTGTTAAGTTAGTTAGGTTTTAAAGCCTTAAATCTCCACACTTGTTTATTTGTTCACTCAGTCACTTGTTTAGTAGTTTTCTTTTTTACCTTTTTATGCTCTTAGTAGTATTACAATTCAGTAGGCATCTAAGTTTTAAGTTATTATCCTAGGATTTAGTACATATTTATTCTCTTTTCTGTAAGTTACAGTGAAGTGATTAAAGAACTGAATAACTGAGTCAATAATCAATTAAACAATTGTTTATCATGACAAGAAAATAAGTGAAAATTAAAATATCTGTCGAATGTGTTACTAAAACTTAATAATGTTTATATTTGTTCATTTCAATGACAACATATTCAAATGTATATTTAAGTTTTATTTGACTTAGCAGGCTTAGAGGCAAAATGAGGCAACTCATCAGCTTGCCACAAGTGTAAAAGAAAGTCCTTAGCCCTTGCTAAAGTCATCAAAATATGAAAAAAAAATATAAATTTAAATTAAATCAACAAAAATTAAGCTACTTCCATGTGTGTATTACGTTTGTTATCAGTAACTGGCGAAATGACAGAATGATGGCGAACTTAATCAACTTAATCAGCTTGTTATCATATTTTGTTTGTTGTTTTTTTTTTTGTTTTTTTGACTTAGCCGCATCCAAGTGCACTTGTTCAATAAGTAAACCACAACACATGGCTTGCCTGAGGACTCACCTGGTGGGCACTTAATAAAAATGATAAGAAAATGTTTTAAAATATACGTATTTATCTACCAATTATCTAAATTGTGCATTGCCTGGCTACATAATCGGTCACAATGAAACGAAATTGTAGTAGAATTGATGATGATAATCATGATGATGACATGCTTTAGCGACCATCCATGTTCGAGAATATTCTATATATCCATATTAACCCCAGAGAGAGAGAAATAACTAATTGGCAAGGAATTACACCATAACAGTTGTTGAGTCTTTATTAAGTTAATTGAATATTCACCGAATGCTTTCTTACTCACTCGAACCATATCTCAGTAGTTCCACCACATTCTTAGCCACACTTCACTTGATGCATTCAGTTTTAGTTGCCATTTGTAATATGAATATTATATATATTATATGTATGTATAAGTATGTATCTTGTTGCTCTTAATATACATAGTTTGTTTCTTTTTTGTTCATATTGATGTTGTACATAGTTAACATACACCAAAAATATATATAATATGTTTTTGACATGCAACATATAATATATTTAATAAGTTTCATCTTCTATATCTACTCATTTTTCAGAAACATGAAGATATCAGCTAGGCTACAACATTTATCATACAATATGGGTGTGTGTGTGTGTGGGTGAGTGTGTATGTGTGTATGTGTGGTTCACATTTATTTATGTTTATCATATTTCATATCGACCTTTAACAATTAACTACAATTAGATTGCATTATAAATAACTAATCTCACTTTGTTTGTAAATTTAAAATAATACTAAATATGTATAAATTTTTTGTTCCGATTGCAAATCCAAATGAAATTTATGTAAGGAATTAAACCAAATTAAACTCTCCTTTCTCTTTGCTTGGGGGACGGAAGCAATTTATTTGTAATGAAAATACAATTTTTAAATTTTTCAATTTCGTTGTACTGATTGAAATTTTTATGTGCGCAAATGAAAAGAAATATTTGAATTAAAATTGGTTTTTGTTTTGAAACCAGGCTGACTAAATTTCAAACATCATTTATCAAAAGAGTAACTCAAATTCTAAAACATTTATCAAAATGAGTTTCAATATTTATATACATACATACAAAAAATCAGGTCTTGCACAACTCTTTCTATTGGTCGTTTTGAACATCTTATGTAATTAAATTGATACCTTTTTTATGGACATTAATTTCTAAGTATTTGCACATTATCTAAAGTAAGTGATTCTTGTCTAGTTTCTCATAAGATTCAACATTCGTTCAACTTGTCCCAATTACTTTTTGAACACCCTCTGCACATAGCGGGGATATTTTTTTAAATTGGTCACAATAGGTATATATGTTCTCGTTCAAAGTAAATAGCCGTCACGATTCAATAATGGCTGGCAAAAAATTTGTTCTTTCAGTTTTAAAGCTATAGCAATGATATTTGGCATACCATTGTCTGATTCGTTTATTGGCCTTAGATAGCCCTGAATAATAGCTGGAAAATGGAAAGTGTTTGGTATGAAGAATTTACTTCAGTTATTCTGAGAACGGAGAAACATTCTATTTTTGAGCAATTGCAAAAGGACATATTTTTTATTCTTTGCGTATTTCAAGAACTTTCATTTTGTAGATAATAAACTCATTTACACATAGATTTGAAGAATTTTTCCTAATTTACTTATGGTATTTCGGTATTAAGTTCTTTATACTATATAGATATATATATATATATAGACAATTACGGTTCTGCACATTTAGATAGCCAAGTTATCGAAAGTTCTAATGAGTTGTGGGATTGCGGCTGTAGTGTCGAGTAGATAAGCTTAAAGTGGAGGGCGGGGGAAAAATTCTTTTGCTACATATACAATGGACTTACTCCATACATACAACAAATTACGATTTCGATTTTGTCAATTATATTTTCAACATTTATCTTCTGTTGTGCCAATATATTTTTAAAAAATATTTTTGCCATTTTGTTTTTTGTTTTTATTTTACATTAACAGACTAATTATGTAATTGTTTTGCTCTTTCGTTTCGTACAGCTAAAATACAATATATATATTTGTATAGTTCAATAGAATTGCAATTAATTACATAGAACACACACGCAAAACGCACATCAAGAGTGACACTTAAAATGCATATTGACTTTTACTTTTTATATTAAATATAGTTTGTTGTTTTTTTCCACATTTTGGTTTTCAATTACCAATTTGCGATATTTTTGCTTGTTTGATTGATTGAACATTTAGATTAGTTTTAAAAAAATGTGCGCCTAAAAAATGCCACAAAAATACAATCAAAAAACATTTGGTTTGCTAAACTACAAAAAAATCCATAAAATATATTAAATTACATACATTCATATACATTCTACCATAAATACATATACATATGTACATATATGTATATGCACATAACTACTTTTAGTTTTACAAGTATTGAGCATATTTTGCCTTTCTCTTTGAAACACAGTAAATGGAGTTAACAATAATCTTTGTGGGCTTTGTGTGGGGTATTTGGGGCGTGCCTAATGTACTATATGACATAAAACTATTAAAAATATAATACCATTTTCAATACATTTCTCTTCTCATCTATCATCTTGTATTACTTCTTTGCCATTAAGCATAATTCAGTCTAATTGGGGAGTGGAGGTTGGAGGAATTGGTTGGTCGAATTAAGTTTCATTCCAGCACGAAATTGGATCAAATCAACGAAACCAAATGATGAACGCAGGTGAAAATTGTGGATTCAGATCAAATGGGATTTACGATTCGAGTGCTCGATGGCAGCCAGCAGCTCGTGCTTTTTGCGTACATAGAGGCGACCCTTCTTCCAGGGATTCTGCAATTGCAGCGGCTTGAAGTCATCACGGAGGCAACGTTCCCTGGCCCCGATAACAGCCACCAGGCAGAAGTTGTCCAGCATATCGGCACTGTAGATAGGACCGTTGTTGCCCTTCAGGACGACAGCCATATTGAGTTGCTTGACCACCAGATTGATAACTTCCCGAGCGGTTGTCTTCGGCGTGACATGGAGTTTGAGACTCGTTCCACTGGCCAGTCCCGTGTTGTAGGCAGTGTACACCTGAATAATTCCTGGCGTTTGTTCTGTATTTAGGCTAGAGCAACTGGCCGTGTCCTCTTCGCTGCTCTGACGCGAAAGACTCTTGGTGGAAGATGCTTTCGAGGTGCTGGCCACGGGATGCTCTTCACCATCGGCACCGGCACTTGCACCCACTGCCCTAAGCTCGGACAGAGTGCTCTTTAAATAGAGACCACCTTCCCGTAGATTGGCACTGGAAGCAGCTTTACCGCTTGCATTAAGTGGCTTGTGTTCCAGATCGGTGACAAATGTGCCGCTTCTTAGGGACACACTCGAACCCGCCAGGTAGGGAGCCGAACTGGAGCTGTGCACTGTAATGAGTGGAGCTGTATGGGGACCAATATTTGAGCTGGTACGCTTACGTTGAGCAGCCGATGATTGAGTGTGTCGCAGGGCATCCGCAAGGGTGTCATCCGAACGTGATGGTGGAATGGCAAAAACACTGCTGCTACTATTCCCATCCGAGGCCGAGTCCACCGCCGAATAGAAGCTTCGGGCTGTGTAGGTGGAACTCACGGAATCGCCGCTATTTTTTCGCAACGACATTTCCGAACTGCTGGAAGCCGCATACTCACTGGTGGTCACTTGGAGCAATTGCTGTTGTTGCTGCTGCTGTTGTTGTTGATGATGTTGCTGTTGCTGCTGCTGTTGCTGGATCAATTGTTTGGCATTTCCATCCGCTGGTGTGATGGCGGTGTGGCCCAGATTCTGTTCTGATTTCGAGTGCTCTGGCTTGGCTTGATTCTGAGTCTGATCCTCATTTGTACCCGGTCCGGGCCAACTGCCGCGTCCGGTTCCTGCCTTGTTGAACTTAGTCTCGCGTATGGGCAACTGCAGAAGTTGCTTACCCGCCACGGCACCCATCGAGGACCCATCATCATGACGCTGCTGGGCAAAATTAAGAATCTCACGCATGGCCAACGAGGGCTGGGCATTCTTGTTGCGGGCATATGCCACCACATCCATAAGCCATCGTACACTCTTCCACACCAGTGTTAAACTCGAGCTAAGCTCTTGCAATGTGGCTAGTCGATCTTTGGCCGCCTGCAATTCACTGGTGGAGAAGGCCTCACGATGCGAATGCGTTGCCAGGGCGGTGTCCAGTTCGAGAATGCAGGAGAGGCGAGCATATTTCTGTATAATGGCCGGCTGATAGGTACGCAAGTGGATCATCTCGAAAGCTTGGATACTCAGGCTGGCCAGATCATCCCGCTGCAGTAGTAACTCCGACTGGCCTGGCACGGCACAGGATGCTTCAGCGGAGGGGCAGACAATCAGAAAGCTTATGTCGTGACTGTGTTCTATCACTTCCACATCGTAGAGTCGATGGGTGGCTGCATCCGAGGCCTTGATGTTCATGCTGGCGAACAGTTTATGCATGGCATTGGTGAGATCATACAGGAAGAGCCGTTGCACTTCCGTGGACGTGTTGCCGGGCTCTCCTTGTGGAGAACTAAACTCCAGAGGCAAACGCAACGGATCTCCGCTGCGGTGAAGCACCTGCCATTCCTCGGCCGTAATGTGGCTATTCTCTCGCACTTTGCAGTGGGGCAGAACATTTGGCGTCTTCACTGGGACCACCACTTGAATTTGATCCATCGAGCATTGCATCTTTAGGAAGCCAATATATAGACCTGGTTCGAGACGCTGTAGTGCCGCCTGCTGGTAATGAAGCTGATCCCCAATGGATGAGATGAGCAGCTCATTGATGTTGTAGTCCTCGTGTAGGGCTCCTAGTTTCTTTTGCAGCTTGCTGACTGGCAACCATCGGGAGTTTAGTATAGACACGGCCTTTTGGCTTTTCACAGTTTGGACACAGGTCAGAACCACAGTGCCCTGGGCATCCCGCAAGGGTTTATAGTACAGCTGTCCAAGATCCGTGAAACCCAATGCCGACTGCATTTGACACACGGCCGATAGCAACTTGGTGCGAAATTGCACGGCCGAGGTTAGATTACGCTCCATGTCCGTGCGTAGTGACTTCACATCATCCCATGTGCACGCAATCTTCATTAGCCAGTAATAGTCCATGTGCAGGGCACTCGGATAAGATTCATCGATTTCAATAACTGGTGGAAAATCCTCGCTGGTCACCAGAATCTTGTCATCGCAATGGACAATGCATGAAAAGTAAATGCCTCTGTGTTTGGAAGAGAACCAAATCATTTGAGTTAAATTAAATGAGTTAAGCAAGTACTTCTAGTTGAGCTCACCTTCGTAGGGTTTTTTGGAACTTGGACGTAACGGAGAAGAGTTGTTTAATAGTTGTCTTCTTCTTCGGATTGCGACGTTGTGCCCCAGCTGGGTCCAAAGTTAGTTCTGAAACATCTGCTGGTCGGGCCAAGCGAACGGCTGTGAATAGATTGTCAAGGATACGTTGCCTACCCAAAAAGCGATCCTCACGATTGTCCAAGTCCCGCCAGGCTGTTCACGAAACATAGATTAAGACTTTGTATCACAAAACAAAGGATGCCGCCAACTACTTACTCGATGGAACTACACTAGCTGGCACCGAATTGCGATAGGCTCCCCATCCCTTGACGTTGCCACACGCGGCACGAAGGAAGTAACGTCGTCCCTGCGTTAGACCGGCAATGTGACACTGGGCACCCATAGTTCCATGAAAGCTTATCCATTCGAGCAGCTCACTCTCCCCCACCACATTGTTGAAATCTGCGCGGGTTGACCATTGAACTGTGGGGGCAAGCAAAGATGGCAAAGGATGGCATCAAAGAGCGTAACAACAAGGCGTACAGAAGGCGGTTGACCACAGAGCGGTGGCTGGCCGCACATCAGCAACCCATTGAGATATGCACATATGTACGTAAACAAACTTGTATCTGACTATGCGGTTTACCTTTGAACTTTGTGCCAATGGCACCCTCGAATGGCTCCAAGATTTGAACGCTGATGGAATTGTCACCAGTGACATCGACAACCACCGAAGCGGGGGCATCTGGTGGACGGGCTTGATCCCAGCCCAATAGCATTCGTCGCAAACCCTTGACCCGTCGTTCCCATATACCGATTTGTTTCTCCACCTCACTGCCAGTGCATCCCGTGACTGAAGAACCCGTGTTACCTAGAAGAGACAGATAAAAAGGGGAAACAGAATTAGAGTTTAATAGAATCTTCTTTGTTAATGTCTTTCTTACCAATTATGATACTCGAAATGGACGGTCTTGAGGCAAACATGGGAGGGCAAAGACCTTCTGGACCGCTTAGATCATGTATACGCGATTCGGCATCTTTAAGCAGTCCATTTAGCTTTGTGCCAATGCTGTCCACTGAAACTAAAAGAGCCAGAGATAAAAAGATTGTTGATTGATTGATTCAAGCGGATCCCACTTACACTGGGAGCCCTCCATGGCGCCATGTTGAAGCAGCATTTTGGTCATGGACCGATTATTACTCAGAACGGCCACATCCAAGGCGGATAGCCCGTCTGAATTGATGCTGAAAGTACAAAAGATATCGTTTACTTAAGACGAATATATATTTTGGTATATGTATATATATTTACCTATTCACATCCACATCTGTGGACTCGAGAATGGTGCGTGCTTTCTCCAGATGTCCATGCTCCACGGCCGAAAAGAGAGCTGCAAAAGTAAAGTAAAAATGCAAATGGTTTATTGCAAAAATTTCCATTTCACTGAAGAAGCTTGAGGATTATCAAATGGATTAGTTGGATTAGAGGCAGCAAAGAAGAGGCGTGCCAGAAATATTATTATTTTTCTTGGTGCTTGTGGTTACCATGTAAATGCAAATTGCTTTGGGTCAATTTATCCAGCTGAGCCTGGGCTAGTTTAATCTGCTTCTTGGACATTTTACTGGCCCTTGGATGCGGTGTATTTCCCGTGATTTTCGCTCGCATTTGCACCGGCTGACGATGCACGGATAATTGTTGAACATTTCCCGAACTATTCTCATCCCCAGAGGCAGTTTCTGGCACATTATGCCCACTCCCACTTCCAATTCCATCGACTTCATGCTCATCCCGCAACTTGGCATTTTTTGGCTGCGAATGCCTCGAAATGCACAGCTGCTGCGGCCCCTCGGACACGGGTCGGGGCAATAGAAATTCCATTTCCTTGAGATCCTGCGAATTGCATGAAATGGCAGTACGTATCTTGGCTACCGTGGCATGCTGAGCCAACTGTTCCGACCAGCGTGGCGAGGACGATGCCAGGGAATGATAATTGTAATCGTGATCCTTATCCTGCTCGTGCTCCTGTTGCGTTTGGGTATAGTTTAACTTGGGTCGCAATTTGACCTGATCGCTCTCGATACTATATGTGGGCAATATATTGTCTACCCGTGGGCGAAATTGATGAAGAAATAAAAATAAATTAAAAAACAAAAGCCAAAATCAAAGGAAATAAGAATCGAATGCAATAAAATATTTACAAAAAGAAGGGTAAATAACCAATGAGCCACTTTTTTATGTATGTATGTATATATGTTTGTAAGTATATATGAGTATGTTTATATGTGATATAATTACAATTCTTTGTTGTTGTTGTTGCCAGAACAAACAAATGCAATTAATTAAATATTAAACATAAATGCCGATTTCCTATTCTATGCGAAATGCCAGCGAAATGACCAAGCCAACCAATTTAATTAATTATGCAAGAGTTTGTGTGTGTCTGTGTGTGTGTTATACTTGTGTGTGAGTGTGTGGGTGTGTGTCTTTGTGGGTGTACCGGTGTGGCATGCTTGAAAGCAACGCAAAAGGAAGGAATATATGAGAAGCTAACCTAACCATTATTCACCCATCACATTAGCTCATTCAATTCAATTCAATTTATCAATTGCACTTTATGCCGCCGCCTCCTTTTGTACAGTTATGAATGGTTAAATGGATGGATGGATGGATCGTCATTGGTGGTGTACACCTAGCCGGGAATCGGTTAATTTATATGAAAACCTAGACTTTAATTGCTTCAGATGTGGGTCTCTTCACGCAATGTGTCTCTTACCATCCACCGCATAGTGACTATGTCGACGACGATGTGAAAAAGGAATTGATTGTGCCCCCGACGTAGATGTTGATGTGGGTGTGGCTGTGGTCACGGGCGTAGGCGGGTTGGGGGACACTTTCAATTGACAGAACTTGGTCAGCTCATTGAGCGTGTGAAACGATTTCTGGCGCATAAAAACCGCCGGCGAGCGCAAACAGCTGCTCATCTGCAGCTTCTGCGGCGAGGGAATTTTATTGCTATCGATGTGGTAGCATCTGTAAGAGCATAATATTAACGACCTCATCTGGTTCTGGTTCGGGTTCTAAATCTGGGTCAAGCCCACTTAAATTATGTGTGTATTTAAAAAAAAGAAAAAATTCACTTGGCAAACACAAATCCAAAAAAAAAGAGACACAACCAATTGAGTGATAAAAAACACCTACGACTATTTAGATATGGCATTGGCTTTCTTATGGTGGCCGTACGCATGCGTGTTGTTCCATAGATTCCTTGGTGAGCATGTCGCCGTATGTCATCCATGGCAGACATCTCCGCAGAGCTCTCTAAATCCGAATCTAGAGTGGCTCTGGGTGCAAATTTCTCTCGACAATAGGTGTCGGGTATTTGTAGTAGTTGGCAGGCTTTTCGCGGTAACTTTACTCCCACTGGCAGGCTGGACATCAACTGCTCAATGCCCAATTCATCGTGATCGTTTTGCCGCTTGAGGGGCACAAACTCGTTTTTTCCCTTCACTTTGGTTGTCATGACAGCCACCGAGTCGAGATTATGGCCCGGCTGTCGCCACATTTGTAATGCCCGAGCGACCTTGCTTTTGTCTAGTTTTCCTGATCCTGATGCGGCCGCCGATGCTTGTGTTCCTGCTGGTATCCTGCCGTTGCGATTGCGCGTATGCAAATGGGCGCGCAGCTTGAAGGGTGATTGCATGGATAGGGCGGGGCTGTGCAGTTTACTCTTCAAACGCCTGAGGGAGGAACGCATTGAGTGTGAGCGATGCAAAGCCGGCAGGACATCCGCTTCATTCTCCTCATTGTCATCATCATCCACGTTCTCAGGGTTAAGAGTCGCCGCCGCTGCTTCATTCCTGAGCTTGGCATACGAACTGATGGCTTTGCGTCGTTCCATTTTTGCACTGAACTGGTTTATTTTGTTGTCGTTGGTTTTTTAATGATTAACTATTTTTATCCGATTTCATTACAGAATGGACCGAAGTGCACGTTTCCCATACAAAATGCCAACTGAGGCAGCAGCATCGAAACGTGATTCATTGTCCACCAACCACCAAGGAAAAAGTTCTCTCCCTCTCTCCAAGTCCACTCTCTGGGAGAGACCCTATTTATCTACTCTCATTCCCTGTTTATCTGGCGGTGTTGGTGGTGTCTACCTAACTACCTACCCCTAATTCCGATTTCTCAGCATTGTCAGGAAATATCGCTCTCACAATCTACTTGATCCCTTTTTATGTGCTCACGGATTTTTGGTTTAAATTTAGACAGCCAAGTACAGCAGCTACCTGCATAGTCATTTTTCTTAGACATTCGCCTTTCCACAAAATTCCTCAAGATGCTCTGTGTGTGTGTGTGTTTTTGGGTGTGTAGGTGTATATGTTATCCCTAAAATCGTAAAATCAATTAACGCGGTATTTCGGTAATCGTAAACCAAACAAATAAGTCTCCTCTTCCTCCTAGAACAGCATTGGCACCTTCCTTCCACGATTCCTTCTCCTGCTCTGATTTATCGAGCGTGCCTGCCACTGCCACTGGGAGTCGACGTCTGTCGACATCTGGGTGAGCTGTGAGCTGTCGGCACCTCTAGGCAATGAAAGATAAATGGCAATTTGTAAACCGTACTAGGAGTGCCGCTTTCAGTCAAGGCTGATTGGTCTTACAAATGTTCCCAAAGCAAGTCAGAAATGAAAACTAATTGGAATTTGGCGACTTGAATTTGACTTGACAGTTTTCGTTGTTGTTGTTGCGTTTAAAGGGAATTTTGTACCCAGGAAACCGGTTATTTCTATTAATGTGTTTGTTTTCCTAGAGTGTCTTATTGTATTTGACCCATTCGTTTGCTAATTTTGGAGATTGTCTCATATTTATGGTATAACAAACGAATTTCGCACGCTTCTCTGATATGAAATGGTTACAATAATACCACCTAACAAAGGATTAGTCAGCTAGTCAGTCCGTGAGAAATCGCTGAAAACATATATTTATATTTATATGTTGTATATAAATCTCAACTCGTTATTGTTATTGAGCAAGGTCAGTGCCAGAGGGCTTCGGCCTGAGTCAGTTTGAATTACTAAACTAAGCGAGCATCAGTTGATTCACTTTTGTGTGACTATTACATACAATGTAAAAAAAGAAATGTAATATCCAACAAACGCATTACATTCAATTTATTGTGCATTATTCAATTAGGTATATTTTAAAAGAGTTGCATCATAAAGTTTCGTATAGTCATCTACTATTGAAATCAAAAATAAGAAGTCTTTCTTTAAGAACAAAAGTGTCTCTTGCATAAATTAATTGAAATATATTGTAAAATTCATCATTAATATGTGACAATTTTTGGCTGTCAAAATTATAAATTGCATTTCAATCAAATTTCAAAGATAAATAGTAAATTGCACATTGGTTTACACAATTATCTTTCCACTTCTGACTTGCAATCTTAAGTTAATGTGTGATATTGATTGGTTTCCTTAATGAAACTGTCAAATTATAAAATTTCAATTGCTTCTACTAACAATAAATGTATGTAATAACTATTTCAACATGGCTTAATTTGCCTTAGCCATAGTTATATAGCAAAACAAATTATGCTTCTATTAGACGTCTTGTCTGTCAGCAGTTTGGCACGTATTTGATATTAACCCAAGCTATTTGATAGATATTATCTAAGATGAGCTCGATATCTCATACCATTAGACGACCAGCAACTAAACTGTCAATTGCGGGAGTGTAATAAATAAAATTTGCTGACCCATAAACTTGAAAAAAAAAGAGACAGACACAAAAGGGTATAGGGATGGGGAGAATGGAGGGATGACCAAAGTTAATACGTGTGTATGCCAAAGGACGACACTGAGCTAGCAATTGCAGGATAATCAAATTTATGAAGCTACGCAGCACAAAATTGCCCAACATAAATCACAGTAAAGGCTCTCAACAGACCGGAGGTCATCTCCTCCTACATACGCCCAGTCCCAGTCCCTGTCCCTGTCCCAGTCGCAGCACCAGCCCCAGCAGAGTGAGAACAACAACATAATCCACTTAATAGAGAGGCGACAGCACACTGGTAATAATTGTGCGAGTTTGAGTCCTGGTTGACAAAGACCAACCTCATCTTACGTCCCTCGCCTTCCCCTCGACCCATTCGAGAGTCTGTTTTAAAGTCGCCTTGAATTATGCCGATTCTCATCTTGCATTTTGTGCTGTCATAATTGTCAAATCTGCCACACATTAAACCAACTTATGAGCAAACTCAACGACAGAGACAAAGAATGAATCTCTCTCTCTCGCTCTGCCTGTCTGGGCACAGAACCTAGAGTAGTGTATGAAAAGTATTTTTGACTTAATTTAAATAAATTTGTCGCTTCCTCAATAAAAAGCTTGAGGCACAGGCAAAATGAACATTGAAGCTGCCTTGAAAGTGGAAGCGAAGCTGGCAAAAAGCATATTTTATGTCGCACTCTATCTCTCATCTCAGTCTGTCAGTCTCTCAGTCTCTCAGTTTCAGATTCTCAGTGATTTCGAGTGCAAATCGCATTTTGAGTGCTGGCTCCCCGTTATGGAGTTCAACGGAAACGCCAATTGAATTTAAGTAACCAGGCATTATGCCACACAGACTGGCCAAAGAGATAAGGGCTCCAGCCACTACTACTAGCGTTTTTTGCAATCAGCATCGCATTTAATTCTATTGGTTTATTGTGCCAAATCACAAAACTAATGTATTCATATTAATCAGATATGCAAATTGGACCCTCGTCGACGAGCGACAAGAAAAAAAAAACCTCGAATGAAAATGTGCCAAGACCAAGAGAAAAACCAAACTTGAAATAGCAATAAACGTTTTGACCGGGTCACTTGGACCCGCTTCCTGAGCCAGTCCGCCTTTAAGTTTTTTTTTTTTTGTCCCTCCTCCTCCCATTTTATTCGTTCGTTTTTGGCCCTGTATGGAAACAAACACAAACCAATAAGCCAGCATTTAAAATTATGTAAATCTCTCGCGATTTGCACAAAGTTGGTTTTTTTTCTCTCCTTCTGATTTTGTTGCCTTTTTTGTTTTTGTTGGGTCGAGGTATTGCTGGCGGTCAAGGCGCAAATCTGGCGTGCATAAAGGGATTTCCAGTTTTTACTCTAGCTTACTAATTGAAAAGTTTTCGTGGGCCCTGGATTTGGGTCGCAGCAAATAAATGTATATGTATCTACATATTTGTATACATAAACAAATGGAAAGTAAAAACAACAAATGAATTTTAGCATTTTTTGTTCTTGCCAAATTATTATTCACTTGTTTTCAAAGTCATACTCTGCAATCATTACTTTTTAGCTTTAGCTAATGATTTGCTTATTTTTTGTAACATGAAAAGGACTGAAGTTTTTTGCGTATGCAAATACAAGATGAATTTGTGAAACTTGTATGTTATTCCCAATTAGTTTTGGCCTTTATTAGAGTTTTTATAAGTCTCGAAATAGTGTTCCAATAAAGAACTTTCAGCTTTCATATTATTTATATATTTTTTATTTACTGTTTGGAGATTATTATAATTCTATATCATTAAACTGTGGCTTTTATTTAGATTCGTGATTTCAAAGAGCAAAAAATTAATACTACTTTGGGTGGAAAGTTAACTTTGTAAGCCATATTAGCTTCGTTATCACAATCTAAAAATTTAAAGGTTTTGAAAATTATTATCTTGAATTCCCAATGCCATAGTCAAAGCTAACTAAGAGTGTTTCTTAGAGTTCTGATCTTGAAATTTGCTCAAACTGTCCCATGTCACGAAATAGCAATATATTTCCGATCTGACAACATGTAGAAGATAAAATATATAGTCTTAAAGCGCAAGCTTAAACTCAAAGGGCTTCCTTATAATGTTGCCACTATTAGATTCGGGTCAGATGGTCACATCTGTGTTATCCGCCCTGTGACCTTTTTTTTCGTTTTTGTTTTTGTTGTTGTTGTTGTTGGTGATGGACATTAAGTTCAAAAGTCGTGCAAGCTTTTCTTTGCTGGCATAGCATTTGACATATGCGTACATATACACACTCTATCCGACTATTGCCGGCCATTTGCATGAACATGTGCCTGTGTGTGTGTTTGTGTGTGTTTTGGTGTTTTGGTTTTCTTTTTTTGGTGGAAATCCGGCTAGGTTTCAGACCAAAGTGTGTGCACCGTGTGGGCGCTACGTGCTTATTGCTTTCCATACGGCCTCCCGCAACGTGACAAACGAAACTTCAATTTCGAAAAAACGTTTCAACAAAATCACAGCAATAATGTCGATAGAAACAGCAACAACAAAAACATAGACAACAACAACCATTCCATTCAAAATGTTGAATGTAAAAGTCGTTTGATTGATTCTAGCCGCTTATCTGCTTTTGTAAAACGAAATTTCTTTTCTTTCTTTTTTTTTTGGGAGAACACACACACACACAAAAGAGCCAGCACATCCCAATGAGGTAACCGGAGACAATGTCTAAGGTCAATCTCTGGCAAAAGGTTGAACCCCGAATGGGCTGAAGAAACTGGAGAACTTGATGAGTTTTTCCCCCAATTTGCGTAAATCAAGCATCGGTTTATATATTCTTACATGTATTTTAACAATTCTAGAGAAATCGATAATTATATGCCTTTAAAGTCTTAATTCAAGAAATTACAAATTCCTGGAAATTTCTCTCATTTAATGAAAGAAACACTAATAGCTGCTCCTGCTCCTGCTTCCTCTAATGAAAACTGAAATTGAAAGTTGAAAAGTATTTGCCTTGGTAGTGATTAAAAGTTGAAGAAATTAAATGCCTTTGTGCAAATTGTAAACTGAAAGTTAGTGACAATTTAGAACTCAATATTCCAGCAAATTCACGAAAGTTTCCAGTGAAATTTTTGTCTTATGAACAAGGCATGAGAAGACTATTATTCATCATTTGAGGCTTAATGTTATCTGAATTTGTATGCTGTTTAACAATAGAGTGAAATGGTATATTAAAGTCGCTAAAAACTACGCGACTTTCACAAAAATATATATATTATTAGAGTATATAATTGATCAGCAGCTAGAACCAATCAATCTATCCATGTTTATCAGTCTGACTAGAGAACTATAAGAAGTAGAGCTATTAAATTTGGTATACCGATTATGTGAGTAGTTTGCTTAAAAAAGCGACCCTAAATTATAGCTACAAGTTACAAGTATACACTATTTTTCACTAGAAGAACCAAAACAACTAAATTGGTCATTAACGAATTGTAAGGTATTCCAAAGTCAGCGGGATGATTTACTAACTTTATGACATAAATAATTGCTGCAATTTGAGTAGAAATAACAAATATTTTGACTCCCACATTATGAAGGAATGTGACAGCTTTTGTGCCTGCCTCATCCTATAATTGTTCTCATGGTCAATTCTAAATTTGCGTAATATTTGTTATTCAAATTTTCTTCACTAAACTGTCACACGGTGCTCAATCATTTTGCCAAACCACAAACAATGACCAGCGATTCACACTCAAGGGTGTAAACACACACCACCTAAGCAAATGTACATATATGTAGATACATTAGTTATGTGTTTACATATAAACTTATGTACTTATATATGTATGAACATGAAATATCTGGGATTGTAGCCCAACACGGTATCTATTGCAGACATTAAACAATATCTTGGCGACACTGAAATAAAGTAAACTATTCGTATGTATATTTCAAATGGCAACCATATTACGCTTTTATCAGTCAAGAACCGTTTGGCTGTGTTTATCAGGTGATAAGCAAAGAAAAATGTACGTAGAACTTAAAGAATCAGGTGAAGGCGAATGAAAACATTGAAGACATAAAAATAAAAAAAAAATTCTGATGAATTCTTTTTTAATCAAGCATTTAAAACTTTTTAATAAGTACATAACTGAAATAAAATAACGGTAAAAAACTTCGACCTGTCGAGGTCCTAGGTCCTTTTAAGTGCATGGCACTATTCTCGGTCTCTTCAGAATACCTTAAGGGGTGTGTTCAAAAACTGAACTCTGATAAAGTTTTTTTTCCCCCTAAAAGCTATCAACTTTGCCAATACCCTGTTGCGCCAATAAATGGGGCATTTCAGCAGTGACTAGAAGTAGAATCCCAATATAAACTCATAGTCAACATCGTAAACCACAAATCGTGATTAATTTATATTTCAAATTGAATGACAAAGAAAATTTATAATTTTTAAATTTATACTTAGAGGAATGGCTCAGAGAAAAATTGAAAGACTGAATTGATATAAAGCCGGAATAGTTATTATTTTAAAGACTTTATCATTATTCTTTAGTTCCTCAAGGTAACCTAAAGTCGATACTTTCCAATTTTAATTTAACGTAGAAAACTTTTTCTATTTTGTTCTGTAGGTTTTTATTTTTGCAAGTAAACCAAAAAGCCAAAAATAAATAAAGTATATATCACGTGGTTTCTTTTGCTGCTGCTGACTGGACGAGGCATGGGGTAACGGGACTTAAAATAAAAAAAAGTCCAATACATTTTGCCAAACGAGCCGAACAAGAACAAAAATAATAACAATAACAACAACAACTGAAGAAAGACTTGCATTGGTCAGTGCCAAGTTTAACTGAGCGGGGCGGGGGATTTGCTTTTCAAGGTGGCTGTTTTAGTTCTGCCTTTGGGAGTTTCTCATTGCGTGCTGTGCCAATTTCCAACTGTCAGCTGCAAAAACCACAAGGCACAAATGTTTATACATGGTAAGTTTCACAAATGTTAAAGACCAACACAAGAAACGCAGTCAAAAAAACCAAAACAAAAATGAAGAAAGAGAAACACGCATACAAAATAACAAAAAATAAATAAAAAGAAAAGAAACCGGTAAGATAACTGGCAAGAAAACAAATGAAACCTTTTCCTTTTCGCTTTTTTTTTGCTTCTCTCAGATGCGACAACGACTTTGACTTTCGTAAAATGTGAATAAACTTTGGTACGAACAAACAAAAAGCCCTCCAAGTTGAAAACGGCGTAAAAAAATGCTGCAATAGTTCAAGTTATCATACTCTTGCCGCATTAGCAGCACATGCATTTTGGCCAAAAGCTTGTTAAGTCATATTCTTTAGTAGACATATTACTGGCTGGACATACATAAATGTAATGGTAAAAACAAGTCCTAAAGAATTTTAAAGAATCAGATGAAATAACTTGCTAAATGGCAGAAGTTATGGTAAAAATCTGACCTGAAATCAGTCTATATATAAAACCAAATATATTTTTAAAAAACACATTAACTTTAAGAAAGAACAATGGTTATCTACACACACAATATTTATGATCGAACGGTCGATCGATAAATGTCTAGAGAGAAAACTAAAACTAATTAATTTATATCAATCTAGAGGATTATAACTGAAGATTAAGTAGGATATAGTTTGGCAACAACTTTACGCACACAATCATAATTGATTAAGCACTTAAACCGACATTAGCTTTAAGTAAAAACGGGGATCCCCAAAGGCAAACACAGTAAGGACAACAAATTAAAATCTCTCCTCTTTTGGTTTGTTTGGGAAGACAAAATGTGGCAATGCATTAAATAATAACTTAGAAGACTAAGACACTAAGTCTTAGTCTTTGGTCTTAGCCCGTGCTAAAGAATGCAACAATTTGCTTTTGGCTAGGGTATTTAAGCTATGTCACAGATAATATTAGCCTGGCTCTCAGTGTTTTTTGGTTTTGTATCTTTTTGCCTTGTCTATCTTTTAGTTCATGTCGTTGCATATTTTTTCACAACAAAGTAAGAAAACCTGAGTATCTCTTGGTATCTGTGAGTAAGTAAGTGTGTTTGTGTGTAGAAACATATACATGTATATGTGTGTGTGTGTGTGTGTGTGTAACGCTGTGTGGATTTGCTTACCTGTTCATTGTGCGGTGAGCGTATTTAAAATTGCAGCACAAACAACTTTAATGAAAACGTTGACTGCCAGCAACAACAACCACAACAACAAGATAATGCTAAAACCAAGCAAACGTGCAAAAAAAGCTTTTTTTACAGTTGCCCCTCGTTGTCCAAGGGTGAGCGAATGCAATGCAAGATGCTCTTGGCATCTCACTTTGGCAGTAATTATGTTGCAGAAGCTACGAGTCAGTTGATAGACACGTGAGTAAATTGCAGCTGCTGGCCAAGTTTATTTCTTTCTCTCTCTCTCGCTCTCTCTGCCTCTGACACGCCCAGAGGTTACTTTATCTTACTGGTCTGTCTCTGTCACTCTATGGCGAAAGGCAAAAGCAAAAGTTCACTTTCGCTGCCCTCGCCTTCGCATTTCAATTGTCTTACAGGTTTTGTTGTTGTTTTTCTATTTGTTTTTTTTTTCTAGTACGAAGATACTTTTGTGTTTGCTGTTGTTGTTATGGTAGAGAGCAACAAAAACTAGACGACGAGTTGGACATGCAATCCAATTACTGTTGGAGCTGATGCTGTTGTACTGTAAATTGCAATTTTACTGGCATGTAATATTTAATTAACATTGCAAACGTTTTTGTTGTTGTTGTTACAAATTTCTCTTAGCCCCGCGGTTGTTGAACGAAGGAAAGCGTCGAATTTAGTTTTTGACACTTCTTAAGATACTCTCGCTCTCACGTTGCGTCGGCGCAGGTAACACAGACACCTTAACGATCGTGCTCTCACTTGTGGGCTCTCTCTCTCTCTCTCTCTCTCTGTGTGTGTGTTGAAGAGACTCACTCACGCACACACACACAAATTCACATATTATATACGGTTAGATAGCAAACAGGTAGTCGCAGGTAAACGACTCTCTCACACCAATGCACATACATGGCAAACGAAGCAGAAACGAATATATAGAGAGACGCGTTTCTTTCCTTTTTTTATTTTTTTTTGATTTCGCACTATTTTAACAATTATTTAAAGATCACTTTTGGTTGTTAGCACATTGAAAAATTAAATTAAATTTTATCTATTTGATATTTATTTTTAATTTTCATTAGATTCAATTAACCAATTTCAATTCTTATTAGCTGGCCAATCGTGAATTCATTCACATGGATCTCCGATACCGACGCTCTGTCTCAAAAGTCGTTCGTCAACTGAAAACGAAGTTATTTTATTGCAGCACAAATGTTGGGGGCTGTGGCAGAAACGTTGCCGTCAACGTCGCTGCCGACTGACGCTGCGGCTGAGCAGTCGGCAGAAACTGAGTGAAGACGGCGTAGCGTCGAAATGGCCGTTAATGGTCAGTGCTTCACAGTTAACCGCAGCGCCCATATCGAATAAAAAAAAATACAAAAAAAAAACTCAGAGATCGTTCCTTTTCAAGTTCTTTTTTTGCGCTATCGCAGCATAAAGCGATTAGAGTTAAAGGGGGGTGGGGGGAGGTGGGGTAGCCTAGCCTTCACAAATCACATTAAAACGTTTTTCCGCGGAAACTGGTCTTGCAGATAAACCCAGAAGCGATCTTCGAAAATAGTTTAGTCAGCTATACATATCAGCAAGTACTATAGGGCCCCCACTTTTTATACCCTTGCTCAGAAGGGTATATTAATTTCAATCAAAACTGTGCATTGTTCTTAGAATAAATCGTATTTGAGATCAGCTATGTCTGTGAGTCTGTTCTTCTATATAAATCTTCTGTTTTGATCAACGGGAACCTATTCTACATATTTAAAGCTATTATAGTCCATCTCAAGATCATATTACGATATCGTACATCTGCGTCATAAACAATCGCTTCAAACTATGATTTCAGATCAATAACTTTTTAGTGGATTATTATAAAACTTAATACGTTTGAAAACGTTTAAAATTTGAATAAGAGTCTCAATAGTATCGATCGATTTCAACATAGTTTTGGTCAGCAAAACTTATTTGTTTCTATAGTGAATACTAAACTTAAAAACAAATGCTATGTATGTAAAATAGATAGCTTCATATGTACATACATACATACATAGCTACATATATTGGCTTACAACAAATAAAAAATGTCAAAGGTATACAAACTTCGGCCTGGGTCAACTTATGTTTCTTTTTTTTTTTTTGTTTTGTCATTTCCTGGCGTGGGAGTTCTGTTTGTTAGTTTGTTAGATTAAATGACAGTTCGATAATAATAATATATGTAATTTCAAAGCTAATACAGAAACTTTTAATTTACTGTAAGTTTATATTATCGTCTATCGTGTATGTCAAAATGTTAAACTAGCTAATAAATTACATTAAAAGACGATGATTGATGCTTCCGTGCCCTTCAAAAGCTATGCTTCAATATGATGAGTCATTTTTTAAGATATTGTACATTGAATTATCATAAAGCATAGACATAATTTTTCATAATTACTCAAACTAGTAACCTGTTTTCATTTAAGTAGAGTCAGCTTTTGACCCACTTTTTTTGTCAAAGAAAAAAAAAACTTAAAAACTTTGACAAAAGTTAGTCATTAGAAAGAGCAGATTGTACTTTAATGTTTAAATTTATTCCAAGAGTTGAACAAAACTTTGCCCTGTGTGTAGCTAATATTTAAGTGCCGCTTTGAGCTTTGGATGGCTTAACTCTTGTTTTAATATGGCCTGTGATTCACTTTGATAAACCACCCCCAACCATCAACCAGCCAATATATGCTAGGCAATCTTTTGCTCAAGTGGCAATCGATTTAATGCAGCGTCTAGGCATCCGGGGCAAGTCAAGTGCGCATTTGAATTTCAATCAGGTGGCCAGAGACCAGAGACTGTTGCAAAATAAATAAGCCACACTGAGCTTTTGAGCCTTTTGAGCCAGTGGTCCAATGGCCACTGATGATGACGATATGGAGTCAACTTCCTTATCAATATGGCACGCGTCGCCTTTGCTGCACATTTGTAGCGAAGTGTAAATTCCCCCGTCTTTGCACTCACCATTAACGATTCTGGTCAGCTTGGAGCGTCGCGTTGACGATGGACTGAGCATACTTTCCCGCCGGCTGCTGCCTGCACTGTTGCTCCCATTGCCCGGATGCTGATGATGATGGCCGCTAGTTGAGCCGCCGCCGCAGCCAGTGCCTTGGTCACTGTAATTGACATTCAACTGAGCCTGCGTCTGTGAGCTAAAAGAAACTGATGAGGAGGTCGAATATAGACTGCTTGCCGAGGGCCGTTTGCTGAACGGAGATGGTGCTCCTCCTGGCCCGGTCGTCACTGCCACGCTACCTCGTGGTATATCCAGTGAGGGACGCGGCGAATCACTAAACACAATCTCGGCAAAGGAGTCAATGCTGGCTGAGCGTTGAAGTGCGCTGCTATCCTTGCGCCTGTGAAAGACAAAATCAAAAGGCAACCACTATGAGAATGACGACCAACTTGGTGTAATGTTTGTTGTTGTTGTTGGTGTTGTTGTTGCTGCTGTTGTTACTGCTCTTACTGCAGTCAAGTGCAAACTTATAAAGTATCGTAATTACTTGATGCTGTCGGACATTTTAATGAGCTGCCGCCACACAGACCATTAAGTGTCGCCAACATCGTTCCCGGTCAGTGGCCGGCCTAGTTACCATATTGTGGCCGTTTTTAATGGCCGTCTTTTCGTCTTTCACGAAGACTAGAGAAAGCCAGGCTTTGTATTACAAGCAATAACCAGCTGACGCTAATGTCGACAGCAGTTGCTCATCTAGCATTTCTCACTCATTCACTCAATCATTCATTCATTCAGTCATTTAGTTTGGCGGCAACTCTTTTCTTTTGGCCTGGCACGCTTTTGCCATGACTGTCAACTTTATGGACCTGCAAATCGAGGTGACTGCTAAATGTAGTGGCAAAACATAATCAAGAGCTCGAAGGTTTTATAACTGAACGATATTTAAATACCCTTTCTTGACAAAATAGCGATTATTGGACTGAAGAGGTATCTGTTTGATTAAAACAGAGACAAGAGCGGTAGCCCTACCAATTTTTGCTAATTTTAGCTGCTTAACATATATTTTGCCTCATACGAACACGGTGTAATCACTAAAACCGCATTCAAAGCAGCCAGGAGTGGGTATTAAAAAAAGGAATCCACGGTTAAGTTATCACTAGCTGTGGTAACCGCAATATAACATCATCTGTGTAATGGATTAATTGGCCATCTGCTGGTCTGTGGTTGGGTGTCGTAATCTTCTTGTTGACTGGGACACTTTTTAATGACATTTCCTTCTGTTCTTGTCAGGATAATGCGATAAAAATAATAAACACTCGAAAGTTTATAGTATCCCGTAAAAAATTTAACGTTCGTTATAAAAATATTAATCGGTTTATTTAAGATACCGCAATGACATGATTTTGGCATTGTCAGTGCGGTCTTTTATCACTCGAATGCAGTTAAAGTCAACTTAAAGACCTAAAACTAACCAACTCTCATTCTGTGATTTAAATAAAACCTGGTATAGAACTATTAAAAATTTTCAAATTACCTATCAAAATGTCCACGGAGTTGAAAGCAAAAGCAATTACCGCTTAAAATTAAATCGATTGTTCCGTATGTTCAATCGGTGTTATTCTCATGTCAGCAATTGTGCACCAAAATCCAATTTACTATATTTACTTAACTTTCGTCAAATGCCGCAAAGCTTTTAAGCAATTATACCAAACTATATTATAGCTCTCTCTCTCGCTCTCGCTCTCGCTCTATCGCTCTGTAATCGGGACAGCAGTCCGTTTTGCCTTCGAATTCTAGTATATTTGCATAATCAGTGTCAGGCTACATACATATATACCGAAAAGCAACCACATTAAAGCCACGCAGGCAGGCATAACCTTGTGAAAACTTGCTATACATAAACATAAGTCAACAATTTGTCCTAGAAATATAAGTACGCACATATGAATGTATATATGTATGTATGTATGTTATTGGGTGTGTTTCACATGTCGTATGCGCAACATTTTCAATTAAAACCGCAAAAGCTGTTTGCAATCACGACAACATCGCCCTTAATAAACTTAACGTCGACTGTGGCAGAGGGGGGAAAAGTGCGGTTGATGAAAAGGTTTTTCGCAGGAAAATGCATTTGTACACACGCTAATTTCGTTAATCCGAAATCATAATAAACAAACAGACACTGTCAAGTTAGAGAGACCCCCTTAAGACAATTAAGTCAATTCCCAATTAAACACATTCATAATTTCCCAACAGCTAAATACGCTTAATCAACGCAAATTCAATCAAATTACGACGCTTTTAAGCAACCGATAAAGTGCTTACCCGCCAATCCTTTTGCTTCCCCTTCTCCCCCGTCTAACAAAAAATTACAGAATTGTTGTAGAAAAGTTTTGCTCGTTATTGCCGCTATGGGGGCCGGAGTAAGAAAGTTGGGGATGCTAAACGTCAAAGAGGTTTGTGGGGGAGGGTGGATGCCCAAGTTACAGCCACATTTCATGCCAGGCGACAGGCAACAAAATAGACTCGAAGCGACTTGACTAGACTCTCGACACAGTGGTTTGTAGCAAGTAGAAGTACTCAGTTGTCAACTTGATAGTGTCTTAGTATGGGTGTGTGTGATTGTGTGTGTGTGTGTGTGTATGCTGGGGGGAGTGTGTGACAAGGCAATGCCTGTCATGCAGATGAATCTTGGCAGGGAAAAGGAGAATGGAACAAGGCAGAAGCAGCTTGCCAAGTCAATAATAATCATTGTTATTAACTTATGTGTTTGAGTCTGTATGTGTAGTTAAAGTATGTGTGTGTGTGTGAGTATGTGTGAGGTGTACATCTGTGTGTGGTTCGTTTGAAAGCACTTCAGCCAACTGCCTGCCAACTGGTGGCAATAAGTCAACAGCATAACGAAATGAACTTAGTTGTATTTTCTAGGCGACGCTTGCCAAAACATCAACATTGCCTTTCCCTTGACAAGGTCGAATTCATTTGACACCACCCAGAGCCAAAAAGTCAATGGCTCGACCTACCTATACACACACACAATCGTTGTCGCATTTCAAGGATATGTACATATAAGCGAGGGCTATTTTACAAGTTCCCTCAATGGTTAACAGTATCGTATTTCCTAAAAGCTTCATTCACCCTTGGCCTATTAAAATGGAAACCCCTTTTTGAAGCAAATAAAGATATGAAGATTAAAAATATAGTTTAGAGACCGACAAAAGTTACCAAAAACTAAATTCTCTGACTGCCAAATGGAAACTTCCCCACTTTTCATCACTAGATCCACTATTAGCTTTAGTTCTAAGGATCTGACACAGCAATGCCAAAGAATTAACTCAAAAACAAGAAACTATAAACGCTTCCACTAATCCTGAACAAGTTCATAAGAATCGTTCTTTGATTTATGTCCTTACTGGGAGTTCCAAATGTGACCCTCTTGGACAGATACATACATATGTATGCCTGCATTTGTGCCCTTTTTGCGATTGCTTCTTTATTCAGGCCAAAACTGAGCCTGTTTTCCATTTTACCTCTCCTCATTTGCACTTTACACAAAATCCTATATTCAGTTGACAACTCGTAACTGATTTCTTGGGAATGTATTGTGGCCAAATGTAGCACACAATCACCCACACACATACACCCTCACACACACACACACACACCATCACCGAATGAATCCTCTTTATTGTCGCTTGAATTTTTCGTGTGTTCTTGGCCAAACTTGCATGAAATTCTATAGAATTTTTCAAAGCTTTTAAGAGGGAATTGATGTCAACTTAGTGGGACTATTTCAATGGCAAATGCTACTAATGAGGACAACCAGAGAAGGCAGATGGGTTAGCATACAAGGACAATGTAACGAAAATGGCAATCAATTTTAAGCAGGCAAGTAGAAAATATATTAAATTAGGGAATCTATTGAAGAAAATATATGAAAATTCAATTGAAATAAAGTTTTTCATAGTGAAAATGGCAATTCTAGACGACATCTAGCTAAAGTTAAACAATAATTTATATTATGTTTTCTACAATCTGAATAAAAGACAAGGGAAAGCGATTTTCTTCTGCTTGATATAACCTTTTTCCCCCCATTTGTTTGCCAAAGTCACCAGAGTGGAAATGCTTTAATTGCTTCCATAAATTTCTTTATAAATTTTCAAAAATATATATATTTTCGACTCTCGATATAGAGGACAGGGCCCGCCGAAACTAATTTCACATTCACGTTCATCCCACTTAATGAATATTAAAACATAAATAAATATATACAAAATACTTATGCATAGTTGGGGCGTAGACTGAACATTGTTCTACATTATAGTTAATATTTTGGGCGTGGTCTAGGCTTAACTTCTCATGGCTAACCAGGCAGCCAGTGTACACTTCATCAATTCCATTTTATATATTTTCTTGTTTTTTGCTTGGCAACATCTGTCGTTGTCGTTGTCGTCGTCGTCTCCTGTCGCTCATAATCACTCCGCAAATGCCCCAAAGTGTGGCAGAGCGGAGTGGAAGCAAAAATTTTCACATTTTGTGACCTTTTTGTGGCGCACACACACACACACTCATCAGTGGCTGTGGCAGAGGCACATTGGCACATCAGCATGCGACATCAAACGACACAAAATGAAACTGAAAATGAATCAAAAATAAAATGGAAAAGATGCCACACAGCATCAGCTACTGCCATTATGTTGCCACCATTGCCAACAACGTGGCTTTTTACTTTGGTGGAGCCGCATGCAATTTATAAAATTTTACAGTACATAACTCGCCATTGCTGCCGACAGTCCTGTTTTCCCTTTCCCTTTTGCCCCGACCACCCGCTAGAAAAGGTAATGAGTTTTGTTGTGAGTTTGTTTCTGTGTGCGTGTGTGTACGTGTACCACATGACGTATGCGCATTTTCATTTATGGTTCGTTTGCTCGAACTTCAGCTTGTTGTCTTAGCTAGTTTTTGTTGTATGGCGACAAGAAGCAAACCAAACCAAACTTTATCCGCCACATCTTGACATCAGCAGAGGATTTTAAGGCACAGTGGCTTCTGCTTATATAAGTATTGGCCCGACTGACTGACTGCTTGTTGTCCTTCGAGTCCTCCCAGTTTGCTCATGAATAATGCATTCACAATTAAGCCAGTAAGAGGGACTGCAGGACTCACAGAGCGACGCCCAAAAAAAACCCAACATAAACCTAAACCAAACTCAAACCTAAAATAAGAAAAAAAAACAGCAAAGGGAACTCTGTGTAATCTCCCATTCCCGTTTTGCTGTTGTAGTTATTATTATGCGAATTGTTGTTTGTTTTGCGTAAAAGTTGTCTAAATTTAGCAAACAAAGGCAAGAGGCAACAGAATTTGACTCCTTTTCGTTAAATTCGGTTTTTGTAATTGTAAATATCAAAGTTTAAATACATAAAAACAGCATCCCGAAAGTCTGAAACAATGCAATCAGTGCTCAAGTACCCTTTCACTCCCATCACAGCAGGAATGCCGACCACGATCCCAGAAACGAGCCGGAGTCGGAGCAAGGAGCAGGAGCAATGACGACACTGCCAATGTCAAGTCATGCAGCGTCCCTCTTCAAACAAAATTTTAAGGGCTTGGTGGATTGTGGGCAAACGAAATCATAGTTTATGTCCAAGCAAAATCTGACTAGACTGATAATTAAAAACCGAGGAGAGGTTTTATTTAAACATTTAAACAATTAACATTAACATGGCATTCATTAGGCTGCAACATGAAAAACCACTTTTCATATAATCATTTTGGGTAAGGTCATTTTCAAAGTTAAATTATTTATATCAGGATTATTTATAAATAAAAGTAGCCCTTTGAAAATGGGCGTTTCTCTTATTGACTTTTTTTTACTGACCGTAATATTTGCTATTAATGCTTTAAAAGGTCTAATAAGAAATAGATTTTATTGGCCAAATATTCAGGCCTTTTTTATTGTTACCTTTTTTCTGAAATTTTTTAATTGTCAAATGTTATCTGACAAACTTAATGTTGGCTAATGAATGATGACTATATTTAGCCTGGTTTTAGCTACGCCTTGATTTATAGTCCTAGTCGGAATTGTTAGCAAATCTAATTTATCGACTAGCAATAAAATAAACGAACTTTTAATTTGCACAGCAAATTCACAATTCGTCGAACAAATTGGTAACATTTGCAAAGTTTATTTAATTAGCCTTAAATTGGAATGGTATTTCAAACAAATTTTCAAAAATCTACTTAAAACAAACAAATGTGACCTTTGCTACAGGCAAGTTTATTTTAAAATTGTGTGAATATGTAATGGAATGAGTTTATCAGAGAAAACTATGAAGTTATCTACTCTAAAATTGTCTTTTTACAGCTACAAAAGTCTCTTTGTATAGGTTAATGGAAACAGAATACTCGTAATATTAACATTGAATGCGATTTATTTTCTAAAATCATCTTCAATTTTTCACTAGTTTTCTATTGTTCTATTGTGACAATAAACTATCAAATATTTAGGTCTTCAAATTTTATGATATTTAATCTTTTTAATGATCAGATGCTTGGATTTTAAATTTGACTTAAAAAATATTAAATTTTAACCAAACTGATAATAAAAAACGTATTTGTTTTGCTTAGATTCTAGCCACTGCTGATTTATTTATTATTATGAGCCCCAATCTACCTTTAAGAAAAGAAAATACTTGGTAATTAAGATATATTTCATTCATTGAATCTTGAAGATAATTAAAAGGGTTCATTAGACATCTCAGTAAGATGTTAATTGAATAAAAAACTCATATAATCAAGTAAAATAATTGCCAATATTATCTAATATCTCAGCTGAAAATACACATAATAATACGATACTCTGAAATGTGTATAGCTAGTTTTTAGCCAAGTAATGAAATAAAATTGATAATTAAGTAAAAATAATAAGTCATTTCCACAAACTAAACTTAAAAGTTAGTCTCAATGCCTTGTGGCACTTAACTTTCATTTGACTTCTTCGAAATGCAAATATTATTATGCACAGGGACAAATTTTATTAAAGAAGAAAAGAAAAAATATCCATTGCAAAATCGCTCTTGAATTTCCTTTGCATGGGTTGTGTCCTTTAAAATTTTTTTGTGCCCGGAGCTGTTGTTTATGATGAGTGTAACAGGCAACAGAAAGCACAGTTAATTAATCCTAGGTGTCTTCCACATGGAGGACTCACTATTTTGCAGCTTCAGTTAATCTCACCGCAACATGTGTCTCCATTAGCCCACCTTGACCCGCACACGCACACACACAGAGACACGAAAATGGTTGGGAATGAAGATAAATGTCACACACACAAACATGTACACTCTTCTTGACTGGACTGTGACACATTGAGCACCAGGAACACACCAGAAATGGCTGGGGATTGTCAACAACCTTAGGACTGGTGACGTGATGCATGTGACCAGCAATTAGAGAGACACGAACACGTGCTGCTAGCCTGCAGCAGGTGCCGCTTGTGATCAACTTTCTATCATTGCGGGTAGAAAATGAAATTAGCTAATTGCACAAACGCTGCCACCAGCCACGGTGCAAGTTGACAACATGGAGAGACACACACAGAGACACAGACACGCACACTTGTACAGACCGCATAAAAGAGAGAAATCTATAAATTACGCACCTTTCCCAGGATAGACGACGTGGCGCCTCTTCACCCAAACCGAGGCCCAAGCCCAGACTACTTTTTGCTGCTCCTTCCATGTGCACATTGTCGCCTGGCGGCGGTTGCAGATTTGACCTGGCACTTGATTGATGCAGCAATTTGGCCAGACGCGTAAATGTCGTCCCCGAACCGGAAGATCCACCCACAGCCCCGACCATCGGTAGCTCATGGAGTGTATGCTCTCTTGGCATTGGCGTTGAGGCTTCTGAAGATGCTGCGGCACGTTTTCTGGCAGCTAGACGATAGGCACGTGCAGCCACAACATGCGGTGCGGGTATCCTGTGGATGAAAATATACGGATTACATGAACGTAGCCACAAGGATGTAAATTAATGCTATATATGGGTACATGCTCCATCGTTAAAGTCATGTTATAAATTGCAACTCAAACATACTGAATCTTCAGATCCATCAGATACATTAAATGCCAACCTGTCTGATTGCCTGACAGAGGCTTTTTTTAATGGGTACGCCGTAGAGTTACTTGTTACTTACCTAAGTAAAAGTGAGCCATCTGCATGACACTCAAAGTCGTCGGATAACTGAAATAGCGAACTATCCGCGGCATGTTGGGCATACAAATGTTGCTGATGTTGCAGGTACTGCTGTTGCTGTTGCAGTTGCAGTTGTTGCTGCTGTTGGGCTGATGAATGATGCGCCTGCTGCGCCTGATGCGGTGTGCTGCCCGAGGATTTACGTCGATAAACCAATGAGCTATCATCTTTGGGTAAATTCAATGATTTCACCATTAGTGTATTATTGTTGTTGGTCAAATGGGTGTTGTTGTTGTTGTTGCTGCTGCTACTGCCACCACCACCGCCAGCACCGCCACCGCCAGCAGCGCCACTGCCACGTGTGAGCAATGACCAACGATGACCACTGGCACTTCCGCTGCGGCTTTTGCTACCCAACAGTCGTTCATCTGTAAATATGATATAGATTTTTCAGATATATGTGAAATGAGATTCAGTTTTTTTAATTATTTTTCAGCAATCATTGTCAGCAGCTGTTCGGCTTAAATCATATATAATTTTTGCAATTTATGAGTCAAAATCCAATTTCAACTTCAGTATATTGCAAGAGAATTTTAAATTCGATTTCTGCAATCCAACAAAAGCCACAAAAAAAAGCAAATATTATATAAATAACAATCAATATTTTCAGCTTCTATGGCCATGGATTCGACCTGGTCGTGCTTAAAGACTGATATACAAAATGTTTATTCAAAACTCTATTTCAAATAGTTGCTTCTATTAAATATTTGCCCACGTTTCAAAAGGACGCTAAGCTGATTATACAAAAGCAGAAAAAAATTGAATAGACCAACACCAATCAATATCGAACGAAGTTGTAATACCCTTGCCACAAGTGATTTCTCAGAACCAAAGTCAGTATTATTTTAATATCGATTTCTATAATCATACAATCGAAGCAAACAGATCTACCTAACTAAAGACGCTTTTACCTTAGCTTTGTCGAGTGCCTCACAAAAGTAATATACTCTACCATTGCCCATTGCATAAGTATAGTTCATTGTATTATATATTCTATTGACATCTCGCTCAGTTGAATATACTCTCAAAGAATTTCCGTATATAAGTAAAATGACAATGACAGGATTAGAATGGAATAGCATGATTTTCACTATTTCCCAAAGCTTGTTACAGAAAAAGTACGTTCCCCATGATTGACTTGCGAAACTGGATATAGCTAAAATATACAATGCAAATAGCTCAATATATTCTGCAATCGAAATTGAATTGAATGCGTTAAATGCGCAGTGGCGGATCTAGATCATAATATAGGTGGGGAAAATCGTTCAATCTGCATTTTTTTTACACTATATTCATTGGCCAATTACTAACCAAATTCAAAAAGTTATAGTTAGAACAATTAAATCGAAATTACGTATTCTTTAAAATGCCATCAAACTCTTGGTTATTTACAAAAATTTATTTCGATTCCATTTGTTACAAAAATCATAATGTATACATCACAATTTTATAGCAAAAAAGAGAGATTTTAATGCAGATCGAAATACCTTATTCTATTCTTCAAAAAAAAAGACATGAATTTTATAAATTCTAAAAAAAGGGAATAAATTAGAGCTCCCTGAAATTGCGGTTTTGTTTGAATACTTTTTTGCTATTTATGTCGCAACACTTGAAAAGCTAATTTGATAATTAGCGTGACTTATATTCCAATTTAAAGTTGAATTTAAAAGCATAAAAACACATCACTTTCGAAAATCGTTTCAATTTTTGCAAAGCTACAGATTTATAAAGCTAATTCTAAAGAAAGAAATTTCAGAACTTTTTAAATGCATTTTCAGTGTTTAAAAGTCTAAGGGGCGGGATCCGTATCATTTGCTAATCCTGCTATATGGATAATTCTGGATTGTAAATATAACTCATTTATTTAAAGGACTCTTCTTTCTTTTCAAAAATAGTTCATTGAAAATAGGCAAAGAGATTTTAACTAACTAACCAAATTAGAATGAATTTTAAACCAACAACTTATAATTTGTAATAAACGAATCTTAATAGGTTTTCTTAAAAGTTTTTGCTCTGACTAAATTTATCACTCTACCAAGTTTATTTGTGAATCAATTTGCCCTTGTTGCATAGTTAAATGAACAACAATAACATTTAAATATTATTGTTATTTAAATATAAAGGTTTTTTGGTTGGTCGGTTGGTTGGTTGGAGTGAAACCAAAATGATACGTACCCAATTGAAATGTTTGTTTATCCGTATGGAGCGAGACAAGCGGAAGTCCAGGCACAATAATGGCCGGCAGTGTGCGCGACCGTAACAATGGCGGCGGCAGCTTACGGCTGCCCGTACGCGATTGTGAGCCTGGGCCACTTCCACCACTGCCACCGCAGGCGCCACCGCCCGCAGATGCGGCGCCACTTTGTTGGGCCCTGAAAGCAGAATTAAGAGAAGAGAAGTGAAAAGAAGAAGAGAATAAATTGAGATTCACTGACAATAATAAGTTAATGCAATTAATTATTAAAATGCTAGTGAAATTGCATGCGAACGCAATTAGTTGCCATTTCTCATTTCTGTTCATGCTCAATTCCAATCCCTAGCCCTTGCCCTAGCCCTTGCCATAGCCATTGCCATTGTCATGGATGCGCATTTCCACTTCATTTGCATGCAGCAGCAGCAGCAGAGAGTCGCCTCTGACACTCGCAGTTAGCAGTTCGTCTTGTTCGTGGATTCGTCCTTGGCTATCCTTGTGCCGGTCTCTCTATCGTTGTCAGCTGTTGATTTGCGCATTTTTCACACATGCGAATTACATTTGATTGTTGCCTGGAAATTATTTTTCCTATCCCTTGATGCCTCTGTCACCCGGTTTGCATTCCATTCCTACTGCTGCGCCCAGTCGTGTGCAGCTGTCGTCGACATGTGGTGCCACACCCTCTTACACCGCCTCCCAAGTCACCCACATCTGTATATTTACAGACAAATGTTCAACTTGATGTGAGATTGAATTTCTGGCACTTGATGTCGATGCCTATGCCAGATGCGTCTCCTCAAACTGACAGATAGACAGGACCAACTCCCCCCTCACCCTGTTGTGACCATCCATCCATCTATCCATCCATCCAACTGCACGCATAACGAAACGAATATTTGGTTTTTCATCCTTCTTTATCTCGATTTGCTTCCATTTTTTTTTTGTGTTGCAAACTTTTCATTTGATTTACTTTGACTTTGACATTTTGCCAAGGCACCCGAAAAGCTGCAAAGAGTTGTTGCCATCCATGGTCCTCAGATAGAACACGGAATTGTGCGCATTATTGATGATGATACTGCCACCCAGAGGGAGGAACAACTTTATCCACAGCTCTGCCTCATCAGCGAGACGCCTGAGTAGGGAATCCCCACAACTCTCCCGCCCTTTTCTCGTAAGCTGCAACAAAGTTCCAATGGCATTTTTCTTATTTTTTTCGCAGGCAAAAGAAGAAAAAAAAAATCATGTAAGCAATTTTTATATGTCCTTGCCGAGCAGCCAAGCTAGAAGAATGAGCAACTGAAACAAAAATGCCAAATAGCTGCTGCAACGTACAACCTACATACACACATACTTATATACACACACACACACACATAAATAAAATGTATTGTAAAAGAAAATTACATAACGCTTTAGCGAGCCAAGTTAAAGAAATGTTTTTTGTTGCCATTTTTTTTTTTGTGTACTTTTTGCACCCCTTTGTTTATACTCGTAGGTGATAGACGGTGGGGGCGTGTTAGAATCATATTTAAGTGCGTTAAGCACACATTACGCCACGAAAAAGTCAGAGGAGCCGCCAGTCCGGGTCACAGCAGGCAGTCTTCAACAGCTGGCGGCCCATTTTGACGCCCCCGAGTGGGTGTAGACATAAGTGTGTGTGCCAGTATATGTGTGTGTAGGTGGGTGGGGCATAACTCAAAGCGGATCTACATAATTGACGTGAAATACTCGTAACCGTAAATCGTACATTACCCCCCTTTTTAGAAAAAAAAAAGAAAGAAGAGTAGGTACAACAAAAGAATAACAACCACTTGGCACCTTTTTGGGGCACTCACACGCATAGAATTTGGAAGAGGGAAAAGCTAAACATGTTGCCAGAATTTCCGTAAAACAACTTGAAGATGGGCTCCAACATAAAACTTTATGCCCAGATAATGGAGCTTTAAGGTTCGAGGTCCTATTTAATGAGCACGAGTGCATCAAATGTGAATACAAATAAATGCCAAAAGGTCAACTGCCAGAATTAGTAATTCATAATTTAGCAAAAAATTTCCAACACACACTGAGTTTGCCTTTTAACAGCCACAACAATATTTACAGGCCTGAACTTTGGAGGGCAATTTGGCCATTTTTGGAGCACTAAGAACAATTTTTAAAATTTAATGTAAGAGAATAAATAACGATAGCAATTATTAGCTATATAAGTCAAAAGACGCTCATTTGATTCAGTGGAAAACTGTAGGCTCATGGGAGTGATAAGTCAATAATAAGGAGAGTATCTCCCTATAAAAGTTTAAGGAATCTGCGCTAAAGTTTTCTGTCTGGACGACTTCTCTATTTGCTCTGTAAGCTACAAAATCAAAAAGTAACTATTAGAAGTTTAGTAGATCAAATAGTTTATTAATGATTTCAGTTCATTTTAAATGAAACTGTGTGATTGATTAATTCTCTGACATTTATGGGTCAACACGGTTTGTGGCTTATTTATGCAGCTCTCACCCTTCTATTCTTGCTAAAAACGCTCATACGCACCGTGTGCAATGCCAATAACGAGTTATCACAGAAAACACAATAGCAACATCCAATTAGAAGGCATGTTTGGCTAATTTTTGTATATCTTTCGCTCTAGCAAAATCTAAAAATCGATATTTAATAATGAGTTTTTAAAGAATATCCATGCCTTTTCCCCTTTTTACCTAAAAGGATAAACTAGAAACTAGGTTTAAGTATAATACACAAACAAACTTAGTTTAAAACAGGTGAGAACAAAAGCAAAAAGCTGCAGTTACAAGCAAGTAAAATGAAAAGATTAATATAATTAATTTGAATGCTGTTTTAGTATTAAATTTCATACTTATCGATTTACAAAGCGGCTGACAGAATATTTTTAAAGACTAATTAGTACAGATTTCGTAATTTATCGTAATTGCATTATTGAGGCATCAACTTTAATATTTCCGGGCTTATTATTTTGTATTCATATTCACATGTGCCAATTGAAGTTTTTCCTGATGTCCCAAAATCAACCTGCCTATCATCTAATCAACTTTCTTGACCAAACAAAACTTTTATTCATCCGGCTAGTTTCCCATTGGCAGCACAGAAAATAACATTATCATCATCATTATTATTGGCAATGTTGTCTACAGGATTTGTGGCCTAGATATCTCTCTCTCTCTCTCTTGCTTTATCTTTTGCTGTCCTCTTTCTTCTCTTGCTAAATTACACATACGCACTGTGTGCCTTGTAATCTAATGGATGAGTATGTATGCGTGCGTGTGTGTGCGTGTGTGTGTGCGTCTGGTTGAAGGAATTTAGGTTCATGTAATTGCATTTGGTCCTGTGTTTACATGTGCGTGCATAATTAGAGCAAATGTTGCTCATGTAATCAAATTATTCAATGTTACTCTCTTCTTAACCCCTTTCATCCATTCACACCAGTTCATGCCACGCCCTGCTTTTGCTTTTTCTTTCGCCTTCAAAATTTGCTGCTCTTTTTTTTCCTTCGTTTTTAATTTAATTACGAGAATTTCTTAGCATTAACTTGGCCCTTGGCTGGGTAGGAAAACTTTAGACAAACGTTAGGCATCACTTTCGTCACTACTCCAGCGACTCCATCAATTGCTTGATGCTGGTTTCTTGCGCCTAATTGAGTTTATGCTGCTTAAGCTTAAAAAAATGTTAAACATGAAAATGCCAAAGCATAAAAAGCATTTTCATTACTCTGATGCAGCGAAGCAAAAAAATTTCGAAAATTCGCCTTAGACCGAGTAAAAAAAAACAAGAGCAAAAACAAAACAGAAATAAAAAGAACAGGGGCAAAGAATTTTTAACGAGTTGCTTTTAAGAGACAGAGAGAGAGAGAGGGAGAGAGGGAGAGAGCGAAAAAGTCTCAAGTTTAAATTGAGTAGGTATATATACGAGAAAAGCAGTTCTTTAACCAATTACGGAGCATGGAAGTGCCAAAAGGTGTACAAACGCTTCTCATAGTTTTCAAATTGCAGCCCAATCAAGACACGAACTTTTTTCCTCTAGTGTAACTAATATTTAAGGCATCAAATTTGTCTGGGATTAAGGATACTTGCCCCTTCTTGCATAGATTTTTACTAAGCCCATGTAGTACTCTCAATGCATACGAGATTATCATGTGAATTGAGATTCTGATTGGTTTACCTATCCGTCTGTCCGCCTGTCTGTCTGTCTGTCTGTCTTTCAGCCCGCATGCTGAAACGAATGTTATCCTTTGCCAAACATTGCACCTGCTTTTACCACAACAACTCGAAGCTTTTAAGGCATCTCAGTCAGGTGCCTGGGGCACCGGAACCAGGACGATGCATCAACTATTTTACCTATCTTGGCATCGAAAACTCTTTCTACTTTCTAACACAATAGAAATTGCGTTTTACGATTTCCATTTCAAATGCCAAACTTGATGCTCGATTCGTCTCTTAGCAAAGCGGTTTATGATTGAAAATCGGTTTTAATTGCGCACAAATCCAAGAAAAATCTACTGATTTTGTTTACACAAAAGTTAGCCCCCCAGAATTATAACGAATTGAAAATTGTGCCTTATCTTTGTATTTGGCTTATTAAGCGAAATCCTAGTAAATCCGCCATCTAAATTCAAAACGAAAAAAGCGAATAGCCAAGTAAAGTAAATGCAAACATTCAACTTACTGTCGTTCTTTGCGTTGTTGCCGCTTCTTTTTGAATGCCTTGCGGACGCGCAGGAGCAGAAATGCGGCCCGATCCACTGACAAGGTGGTTGAGCTCTTCTTGGTAGCTGGCCCCGGTCCTGCTCCGGCTGCAGAATCCTCCATGTTGGTCTGTCCTTTTGTTATTGCTGTTAGCCTCCTGTCTCCTATCCCGCGCTGCCCTTCTCTAGCCCAACAGAGATTCTGTCGTATTGAAATGTCAATTGCCTGACGACGACGACGACGTCAAAGACGACGAGGAAGATGAGGACGATGAGGTTTAAGCAGAAGCGTTGACAGCGCCGTTTATGGCAAACAACTTTCTGGCTCTGACTCTAACTCTGTCTCTTGCTCTGACTTTGGTTGTGGCTGACATTTGTATGCGCTTTGCGTTATCCTTGCGGGTTTTGGATGCTCCTGTTTGTTGTTGCTATTGTTGAATTTTTATTTCTGCTTCCTGCGTGTGCTTGTTAGTTTGTTTTTTTGTTGTTGTTGTTCTTGTCGTGCGTGTATATGTATATACACTTTGGTTTATGCTTTTAGGGCTTTTGTTACACTTGCTTTTATTATTTGTACTATTATCTTATGCTATAGAAGAGCACACATGTAATATACACACACACACACACACTTTTACACGCATATCAGCACACACAAAACATGCTTATATCATGACAGGACATGCCACACGTGTCGCCTCCCCTCGCCTTGCCCAATTGCGTGCTAAGGAGCAAATGATATTCTCAAAGATATTTGCCCTCATCCTAATATATATATTATGTACGGAATACTCCAACTCTCACGAATCGCCCGAATAAGCTTGCTTTTATATATTTATGCTCTTGCCTGCCCGTTGGGCATATGCAATATGATTCAAAATAGGACAATAACCAACTAGTTACAGTGTGTTCCAAATTATTAGGTGCATCACTTTTCCTCTGACATGAACTATAACCAATTTATTTTATGGTAAATTACATTTTAGATATATTTTCAATTTAAATTCAGACATATTCCCAACTTAAACTAAGAAATATTCCCAAAATTTGCAGAACTATTTAAGGCTTTAAAACAAAAAATTTGTCCATGTGAAACAATTTTCGATATTAGACGGAAAAAATTCTTTATGCATAGATTGAAATAAAATTGCTTAAATAAAGAAAAAGTTCAAAATGTAATCCTCTCAATGGTTAATCCAAATCGCCTTTAGATTAAATATTGTATTATGTTATATGATAAATAGCCATAAAAAACTATTTAAATGAAATTATCAGTAGTCAAATTTAAGCTGTTTGAAATGTTTTGGCCTAGGACTTTCTCCCAAAGAAAATCGATTTGTGAGAAATCAATTTAAACTGTTTAAGTGACTACCAATATTTAACTATAATTTATAAAATGATGACTAAATTTTGAATAGGGTATCCTGGCTTCTCGATGACCTCTTGTGCTCCGCTCTTTTTACTCACAGATGAATATGGCCAGGAAAAGGTTACTATGCATTTATGTGATATTGTTTTATTTATGATTTCTTATTGCTGCTTAGGGTCGTTGCAAAATTTTTGCGTTTTACGCATTTCCATACGCAATTTTTATGAACCCAACTCACAGGCGGAGTCCCACATCGTCCCCACACAAGCCAAACCCCTGTCCCCATATCCAAGGACATTTGTCATGCGGCGTAAAAGCGAAATAAAATTGAAATTCATGTTCTGGCGTCAGTTGGTTTGTTGGTTGGGCTGGCTGGTTGGCCCCTACTCAAAGTTTAGTTGTGACAAACTTGCGTGGAGAAACCGGCAGGTTGAGGTAAGTAGCAGGTCTGAACGTGAACACGTGACTGAAACTTCAGTTATGTGTTATATTTAACACTTATACACAGTTGACAGAATGCCGTCTTTTTAGGTGTCTATCAACTGTCAGTGACATTCTCATTGTCATACCTTTTTTCCAGATCAATTACGGATTAGCTGTCAATTTCATTTGTGTGCTCATGACGACGACGGTGATATGCTTTGGCAAGGGCAAAGCAATATCTTATTGCCAAATTGAAATCCCCGCATAAACTTGAATATCTTTGCTGTCTACTGTTTATGTCCCCTCACCCCAGCCCGCCTCTGCCTTAGAATCGCCTCAGATGCTGCTTCTGTTGCTGCTCCTGACTGCCGGAGGGTTGTCATCCCATCAGCAATGGCTTTTTCAACTGACTTTCTGTGAGCTTGAGTGGATTTTCCAAACATTTTAAGCACTCACATTTACACACACACACACAAACACCTGCATATACAGTGAAACCTCGATATAACGAACTTCGTTATAACGAAAAACCCAATATAACGAATTTGAATTTTTTAATTTTTAAGTCCCTTGAAAGGACTAAGGTTTTACATTTCAGTACCTATAGCGAATCAATAGATATAACGAATAATTTTGCGATCCCCCTCAGATTCGTTATATCGAGGTTTCACTGTATATTTATGTGTTCGTGTGTGTGTGTCTGACGAAGGATAAGGAATCGTCCCACAGCTGAGCTAAACTGAAAGACATCCCGCAAAGCATCTTAGTGGTTTTTGTCAGTTAACTTAATATTGACGTATTTCAAAATCCCCTTTTTTCTTTACCCCACCACAGTGGAACAGAAAGCAGACAATTGAAAACTATTTACGAGGAGGATTGTAACCAAAGGTGACATCCTGCTGCCACTGCTTCTCTAATGCTGGTGGTCATGCCTTCGCTTTGTCCTTGACCAACATTGAGCATGGGAACAAGACTTTTAGTTGGAATTTTTCTAGCAGTCAGTGTGGACGAAGTACACTTAAATGCTAAGCTTCTGACTGAGCAGTACATTCACAGATAATCTGTGATAAATTATTATGAAGCTGTATTTGGGTCAACGATAAGGTAAGCTAAGCTGCTATAATTATTTGGATGAAAGTGCTTGGATCAACTTGTTTGTGGCAATAACGATGATGAGACGACAATAATCGAGAGCAATTATTCTCTTTTTCTTTGATTCTAATCACAGCCAAAAGCTAGCTGTCAAAGCCAGTTGGAAAGTGATAGTGTTTCTTTGGCTGTCTGTATGTGTATGTGTGTGATTTGGCCAATGTGAATGATGCCAACAAGAAAGTTTGCTCATAAAGAAGAACATTAAAGTTAATACATATTTAATACGAACAATAATGTGAGATGAAGTATACAGTTTCTGTATTTAGATTAGTTCTAAGTTCGATGAATAGAATAGTTTCACTACTTAAGAATATAACTTTTGCTTAGACTGGTATGCATTAAAGAAACCCACCTAAACGGAGATTAATCGAAACATAATTTCACCCTTCAACACCTCTAACAGTGAAGTCATGATTGTAATATTTGTCACTAAATTTAGTTAGAAAACTCCACTCTTAACAACTATCTTTAATTCAGAATATCCACACTTGACATTCAGCCCATTTTACCTGGTTTCCAAAAAGTTCGTTAAATTATCAATTCAATTATCTAATATTCTATAGTTTATAGGAGAAAATCGATCTGAATTGATTACAAAAGCTTGGTTTTTCACTGTGGAAATATGCGAGTGAATGGCCAACAAAACGCACAAAGGTATGCTACACAAATGCAATGAATTTGTGATGGTTGGGCGATGGGGGAAATTCTGTTACACAGACAACGATTGTGCTCATTTTAGAATGACTGGGCAATTAGAGAGCCTTTTCATGAAGTGCATTTGCACCTCTTTTACATATATGCTCACACCCACTCAGTCACACACACACACACACAGACATACATAGATAGACTCGCTTGCGTAGCGTGTGGTAAATGTAATTGACATTTACTTCTTTATGGCATTCTGATTCCTGGTATTGAGTTAATTGAATGTCATGCCAACCTCTGACACAGACTGGGCTCGACTTGGTCGTGGTCGGTCCAAAGTTATTTCCGCCTGCCAACCCCATAAATTGTACAATTTGACTTTAAAGTCAATCATTTTACGCTCAGTGTGCTCTTTTTTTAACCCCCACCCCCTCACCCATTTCTAGCCATGTTGTGTGTGTGTCTGTGTATGGGGGCGGTAGTGACCCAGTGACCACATCAATGGTACGTCACTTGCAATGCCTCCACTGTTGATTTATTTGCCATTATGCCAGTACGTGACCAGTTGTTGTCCTGGGCCAGCCGTTCGAGCAGAGCGAGGATGCCATAATTAAATAACAATTTTCTAGGGAACACCAAAAGGGACGATGCCCACAGAAAAGTTACACAAGCGCAAAAATGCGAATCATTGTCGTTGTTGGCTTCTGCCCAAAACGACAATATCAGGACATCAGCCAGACGTTGTCGTCGTCGTCGTCGGAGTCGTCACACATGTGCGTCTGGGGAGAGGCTGTTATTCGCATTTAAGAGCTACCACCTACAAGTGTTTGGGCATAAAGCGTATACGAATGCTGGAACGAGTCTCTTAATGGCATCTTCAGCAGCTTCTTCAGGTAAATTTTTAAGTCTTACTTGTTATGTCCTTTCCATTCCCAACAAACGAGCTGCGAATACGGATGGAAGGATGTTGAGTTTAAAGGAAAAAAAATATATTTTTTCTAAGTTTTTCTTGTTCCTTTTTCTTGTTTGACCATCTCTCTGCGTTGTTGGAAAATCGACCCGAATCAGGGAAATGAGTGCAAATTTATGCAGAAAGTAATTAAAAGTACCGTTGTCCTGTTATTTCCCTCTACACAGCTGGCTGGCCACTTCCGTTTTTGTTTTTGTTGTGTTTGCCCAGTAGGCAAAGTGGGCCCAGTAGGCAAAAAGGCCAGAGTGGGGCGTGGTCAACGGCTGTGGCAAATTTTAGAGATGACTTTAACGATTTGTAGCGTGTAGGCTCGTAAAAGGCAAAAATTTAATGAAGTTGCTGCATAAAAGATGCATAAACACAAACGAAACTGTCTTGCTGACCTTTCTCCGTTTTGGCGGGCGGGTCTCTGTTTCTGTTTCTTTGAAGTCCTTAGCATGGGACTTAAGTGGTTTCTCGAGTGGTTCTTGGCATACATTCCCTCCCGCTGTCTTTGTGTCCCATCTTAATTACTTAACTTTCGTCTTTGTCCATCGCCAGCAAAGCCAAACACCAAACACCTTGAGTTAACGAGCTCTTCAACATCTACTACCACAACCTCTCTTAGTCTTGCCATTTTTCTTTTCTGCCTTTCCGCTACGCATTTTGGGTTCTTCGGTGGGGGGGGGCAAATGTAAAGTAACCGCAGCAGAAAGCACAATCAATTTTATTGGCTGGAGCTCGCCAACATAAACAGAAACACGCCCAGTTACATGGAGGAAGCATAAAGAGCAACATAAACACTTCACAACAGAAACCACAACTGGTTATTGGTCTCCAGTTGCCACCCACTTAATTTGAAGACTAATTGTCAACATGCGGTGCTTGACCAAACTTAAACAACGAACGGCAAATGACTCTCCAAATTGGTCCAAAGCTGAATCCAGTTTTTGCCAACGGCCATCGTTTGTCTAGGATTAATGTGATAGCACACAAGAGGTCAAAGTTAACTTGCAGTTGGCATTTGAAAGTCAAATTTATCAATAAAGTTAAATGGCTTATGTTTAACATCAATTTGCACAATTTAATTAATCTTGTTCTATTGAATTGAAAGCTTGTTCTACTTGAAATAAATTCCCCAAAGTGAATCAAACAGATAAAAAAGTTGAAGAATATAAAAAAAAATTAAAAGTTTATGGTTGATTTGATGTCCATTACAAACGATTTTTAATAGCTAAAAACTTATAGATGATGTCTTTTTTACAATAGTGAATGAAAGTTTTATAAATTGAGTAAAAAAAATAAACCCAAAACTAGCAACTGTCAAAAAGGCAAGTTCTTGTTTAAATCTTTAGCAATACAAAGACAAGTTCCGACGAGGAGGTCTCCGGTTTTCATGACATTTGGTCATCTTTAAGAATAATATTTGAGACTGTTTGTTATATTTCAAAGGAATATTCTATATATTTCTGTACAGAATTGAAAAATTTTAAATTACAGATGCGCAATCTTCCTGTTGTTGACATTAAAAATTTCAATGTAACCTAATTTGGGTTCCTAAAATTCGGGATACTCTAAAGCATATATGTATGTATAAAATTCATAAAAAAAATCGGTGACTTGCACATGTGAAGTTTCCCATGGTGAGATATTTCACAAAGAATTGTCACATTCCACATTATAACACTCACATAATTCTTATGCACAAGTAAATGGGAGTAGCTGCTGCACCTACGGAATGCTAACAATTAACACTAAGAATTCTACTGCCCCTCCTTAATCTAATTGTAAGCTTGCCACTTGGCAAAGTACCTAAGCCATTGTTGTTTTCCTCTGTACCCCATCATTTCTAACCTAATCCCTTACCCCAAGAGAAGAGAAAGAGCAAGAGCCAAGGAATGAGACATTAACAAAGAGACTGAGAGGGCTGCTGGTTTTAGCATTGCTCACATCTAGATACTGGCATTGTCTGAGCATATCAAGTGAGTTGCCAGCCACCGACCGGTCATAGCTATCCCAGCAAGCTGGCGGCAGTTGCCTGGCTAAGTAATATGTATGGCCTTATCTCTTCATGGGCCACAATATTAACACTTGACTATAATTTCACCACAGAATGGAGAATGTCTCAGAGCGTGAGCTTGGTCCATAGTTTCAAGTGTAAATAGCCCTAGAACAAAATGTAAAAAACGAACACGAAAGGCGTGCATAAATAATGGCCAAGTATGCGACGTGTTAACAAGAGAAAACCCCTAAGGAGTGGCGAAATGGGGGGAATTTTGGTAAAGCTAATCGCAGACTATGAGCCACGTGAAGGCTGTATTTATCAACTACCTCAGAGTTTAAAGAAGGGTGCAACAATAACTAAATAAAAATCCCCTCAGGCAAAACAAATTTCAGGCCAGGCAACTAGGCGTATGAGTGTTCCCCGGACATTTAAGTTGTTTCTTTTTGTTTTTGCTGCCATTTTGTTGGGCTACCAGCCATGAAAATACCAACCCCGGGCATGTGTCTGAGTCTCAGATTGTGTGATTGTTTGTGTGCGGGTCTGTCTTGCTCGTCTTTTATGGCTTATATTTCCAAGTTTTCCTTTCTTTTAACTATATGTTTTTATGTCTACCCAGTAACCTAAAGCATAGAAAGGGCATACCAAAAGTCACTACAACTTTTTCTTTCTCAATGGGAATATCTAATTTGAATGTTAAAATTTGAGATTGTTTTACACGAGGAATTTATTGCCGTCGAGCTAATTTAATAAGTTTAGTTTCCATCAACCGTTGATTGCCATGTCTGGGCAAATCGATGGGTTTCCAATCAATTTAAAATTTTTATGCCAATTTGCAAGGTATATGCGAGTCGTTACCCACCAAGATGTTATTGTGTGTTTTGTTTAGTGGAAATTCTATGCCGTCATTGACGGCCAAAAAAGAGATACACATAAGTACATACACATACATACAGTGGCAAAAGTCTGGTTTTGTTTTTTTTTTTTTGTTTTGCCTGCGTCAAATGGCTTTCGGGCACAAGACAATTGAGACACTCTCCTTCTCCCTTTTCGCTGTCTCTCGTACTCTTTCTATCTGTTAGCCAGAGGCAGCCAGTCATCCAGTCAGTCATTCAGTTAAGCGGCAGCTCAACCTAAGCAAAAGCAAACACAAAAAACTGCACAGATTTCATGCCCCAGCGAATGCAGAAGGCAAACTAAAAACAGGACCTCGATCATATATGTGTAATAAATGTAGTCACCAACTCTCTTTAAGTTGGCCCACTAAACTACAGGAATTGAGATAAACTTGAAGACCGTTTCATAGAAGAGATAGAAATGTATTGTGCCTTTTTTTTTTGGCCAACTAATTAAATTTTGTTAAGTTACGGGACTCTTTAGCTAGGCTCCACAGTGCCTGCGCTTTGCACATATCAAAATTGTAGCAAACAGCCGAAGGGTGGAGGACTTGTTCATTCTCTCTCTTTTTTTCTGCCAAGTTTCTATTTCCCCCGTTTTCTCTGTAGCCGTCTATTATCTTTAGCTGGCCAGAGCCTTGAAAAATTACTAGCTTTTAAATTGAAATTTCAGACTGCAGCCACTTGAAAGGCAAAGCCAACATAGAAGCACACACGGCATAGGGACAGAGCAAAGCAAAGCCATGGCATCGCAAACAACGCAACAAATAGAAACCAACAAAACGAAGATGAAAAAAAAAAAAGGACTCGAAAAGACGAGGACATGGTTGGCTGTGGATGAGAACTTGTATGCCAGATGCGGATACTTTGTTGTTTATTATTATTTGTGGCTTTATTATTCAGGGCAATGGCCCAAAGCAACTTTTTTGCCCACAATTTCGCCGCGGCTAATCAACATTGAAATGCTGTAACATGTTACATGTGCGTTGAGTATACGCCATGTTGCCCCTAACACACATCGCCTACATGTTCGTTCTCTCTCTCTCTCTCTCTAGTTGTATGTGTGTGTGTAGCTTTGCAATTTCGAAATTATAGACATAGCTGATGTATAAACTTGTTAACTTGTTATATGTAGCTGCAGGAAAAATATAATTAACAAATTCGTAGAATGCTGTCTGTACATGCCATTCCATGGCAGCTTCTTGGTTTACTTTATTTGCAGCATTGTTATAGCAGACATTATCTTAATAAGCTAGAGCTATTGATTGGCTAATCAAAATGTATGTTTGTTGAATGAAAATCAATTAAATTCTATTCGAATTCTTTGCTTGCAATTTCAGCTATTTTCACATTTGAGGTCAGGCCGAACCAATTCAACAAAATGGTGTTAATTAACACAAACTAATTTCAAAATCTTTCCCTGGTGCAAAACCCCCGAAAGTCAATTCGATAATTAGATATTTTATATAAATTAAATAAATTCTAAAACCCAACAAAACACCTAAACATGAACGCAGCCACAAACAATTTTTTTGGGAAGAGGGGTAAGCTCTAATAAATTATTGATTTCGATAATTACCAAATTCACGTACATATTTAATTTATTTACATTCTAGACTCTTTAACTTGATTTGGCAATTACAGCGAGTAAACTTAGAAGTCAGAAACTGTCTATTATTTAATTGGTTTTCCTACTGCTTTTAGCACCCATGTAAACATTAGGCCAAGTTACTTGTCTAAGATGATTGGTTCAGCAGTTCGTTAACCATTTGCTTACATGACAAGAAAGCTTCAAGATATTTGATGGATATATAACTCAATTAGTCGGATATTAGTTTATTGCGAAAATCAATTACTTATTTTTAGTCTGACATGAGGTAAAAGTTTAACTAAACACCATATATTTGGCCAAATAGATTGCATTTCATAATTAAATAAATGGCCAAAACACTCCCAATTTACGGGCAAAACTAAATGAATATTTATGCTAAATACTAAGTAACAATTTTGGGCCAGATTACGCTCGTAAATTGTCAGCCATGGTAAGCTCCAATGGCCAGTTACAAAAGTCAAATCGTAGCTAAGAGCCTTCGCGTGCCTGGTCACAAAGGGCACTATAACAACAACAAGAGGAATGGCAACAAAATAAAAAAAATAGATATAAAGTAACATTACGAAAACGCTGCCACACGGCGTATGCGTGTTGATTGGCATTGTCGGACGTACACAGCAATTTTCATGGTTTTCCTTAGCAAATTGACAAACACACACTCAAACCCACATACAGACACACACACACCAACACACACCCACAACTTAGACAGATAGACGGAAAGCAAGAAGAAAAAATGATTGGGGAAATCCCCTCAAAGGCAAATACGCCAACACGTGAGGCGCCCAAAAAAAAAAAAAACAGAAAAATGAAAAAAGGAAAAGGGAAGAAAAACCTGCTTGCATACAAAATAATACGAATCGCGCTTCAATAAACAAATCCCTGACTAAGGCGACCATATTAAAGCTGTTCGAATAACACAAACACTAAGGGCCCGCCCGGCTGTTTTCTAGCTCTGTAAATATTGACAGGACCGGAAATATGTATGTAAAGCGGTTCGGGGCCGTGGCGGCGGGAAATGGAGAGAAATTTACAGCAGATCAAATGAAATGTTGCCAGCCATTTGGTCCCAGGCAACACAAAGTTGAGCCTAATCGACCTACAAATGTAATTTTCCCTATACCAAATCGATGTGCAGATTAGAGTAACCAAAAATTCAAATAGATACACAAATCAACCACAAATAACATCAATATAAAATCCTTATATACATACACATTAGGGTGTTTCAAAAATTGTATCGAATAAATAGTTTTGCTTGACTAAACGAGGAATTCACTCCGAACTAATAACCGTTCTTTTTCTTTCCTAATTTTAAGAAACACGTTTTAAGAAAGAACTTTAAAAGTCTCAATAGCACATTTAAGAATTATTTGCACAATCATACATACACTCTGAGTTTCTGCTCACTGATTTTTGTCTGATGAACACTGTTGTCGGAGCTTCCGCTTATCGAATTAAGTGTATCGAATCAATCAGTAGTTCTATTTGCTCAATTTCCTTTACACGAATTCGAACCACCCTAACGTAAGTGAATGTAGTTGTGGGAGACGACAACTTTTGTTTTGGGGGAAGTTGGAAATTAGACAATTACTATTTCCAATTTCTATAGAAAACTGTTCTTCCTCTATGCCCAGACACAACACCCAAATCGACTGAGACGACGACAACGAAATTGGTTCTAATTGTAATTTAGATGCAGTCTCTGTCTGAGGAATGGAGATGGATACGAATCGATAGCGTGTCGAGGCATTAAATTACGCGTTGAAGTTTCTGGGCGTTGACTGGCCTCAGTTCGAGGGCCATTCATATTGCCATCCGCAGTACACAGAGACACAAACACAGATACTCAGCGATAGAGAAAGACAGTCACACACATAAACAAGTGGGAAGGTAGAGTGTTTTTGGTATTTTTTTTTTTGTTCTTTTATTTGTTTGCCTGCGCTTTCAAATGCAAACATTTACATGCTCACTCTTTCACTCTTTAACTGCGTCTCTCACCCACACACAAGCTCTCTTTCTCTCTCTCACTCACTCTCCCTTTCTTTCTTATTAAGCTATTTTAGTCTACAATCGCCATAGTTCTTGTTCAAGGTCAATGCGCATACTGCAATATACAAAAAATAAACCTTAGCATACTTTTTTGGGCGCCGCCATTTTTGACACTTCATTAGTTCGCGTGAATGAATATTTCCTTTTGTATATAAATAATTCAGGCAAGTTAAGGCGATAACAAAAAAAAACATAACACACACACACACACAGACACCCAGGAACAATACAGGTCCAGGATAATGGCCCTAGTGTCGGGTGTTGGCAAAGCATAAGCCAACTTTTTATGATTTGCTTTCAAACACCTTTTGGCAGGAAAAGAAAACGAAGAATGAAATTTGCCTACAAAACTTTGCCAAAAGGAAACTTTCCATTTGTAGCCAATAACGAATTGAAGGCAACAGAAACAGCAACAACAATAACGAAACAAAAAAAAAAAAAAACTTTCCCAAGCGAAACAAGAAAAATTGTGCAATAAAATCGCTAAAGGCAGTTGGGTAATCGTTAGTCTTGCTGGGATCATGGAATTGGAAAGGAGACTTTAACATTCATGATTTACGATGCGTCTGCTTTCTGGATTTCCCGATAGCTCGATTCCCCCAGCCACATGGCTTGCCATTGAGAGTCCTGATTCTGCCATTGTTTCACCTGCACAACATCTTTCAGCATCAATCAAGCATAAATGAAAACGAAAAGTAACAGTATAAAAGTAGACCAGCATTATCTTAATAGGAATATGATAAGCCCTAAGGATATCTATGCTAATTGACTGCTGCATCCTGCCAAAGAGAGAGAGAGATAATTTCTTAAGTAATCACAAAAACCCAACTTCTTATTTCCCATTCATTTACTCGTACTCTGTAATCAGAGTCTAACCGGAAATTACAGATACTTAAGCAGAAAGTAATCAAAATGAACAAGTGAAAGCAACCAACCAAAAGAAACTGTTTCAATCTATTTCAATTGCCCGATGAGAAGAGGTTTCAAATATTTAATCATTTGCCAGGCTTTAATTAAAAACTCAATTTACACACAACACAAAAAGGACAACGAAAAAACTAAACTGAATAAATCAAAATAAATGGCAACTAAAAAAATGTCAAACGCATAAAACCAACTTGCAGCATAGTGAGAAAAACCAACAAAAAGTAATTTAAACCATGCAATAAAGGTAAAGCCCATAAAGCGAATAAAAAATATTATATTTTATTGCAATAGTTTAACTTTTAGATATAATGCTTAAGATCATCTTCAAATGCCAAATGAATGAAAATAAAAGCATCTTGATTTGGTTATGTGTATTTTTATTTTAGTGACCACATTTGACCTTATGTATGCAAGGTTCAAGTTTTATGAGAATATTACAATACTAGAGAATATTGAATTATTGGCTCTTGGTTTATATCTTGATTTCGAAGCACACTTGAGCCATTCATTTGTCTGTCATAAAATTCATATAAAATTAAAATACAATAAAAATAAAAACGAATTCTCTTGCAGCATCAAAGAAAACGATTACTATGTTAAAGCTTATTTAGTTCTTGATATGTTATTTTTCGAGACACTTTACATTTACAGCATCAAAAAGAAAATAAGTTAAGGAAAATCAATATAAAATTTAAGGAACAAAAGAACTTCTTCTGTTTTGATTCTTGATTATCAAATCAATAGTGCTTCTTAATTGAGATTGGTTTTTCATAAACGATAAAATAAAAAGGTAAAAACAATTTTGTGAATTCGACCCTTCATTTAATGTGCCTTATTATCAACAGACTCTATAGTAGCATAATTAAATCTTTGTTTATGTTGCAAGCGTAAAAGCCAAGGGGTTCTTCTGGCTATCATTTCATTCGAAATATAAAATTTATACATATTGTTATCAAACTATATTCTTTACAAAGCAAATTGTTTCATAAATTTGTATTCGATTTCAATTTCAATTTCATTCAAAGATCCATTTTAGAACAAAGAGGCACGAATTTGAGCTTTAGTTGAATCGAAGTCTATTACTTAATTGCATTCAGACAAATGTTGACATTTGACATATGGCAATAACAACAAAGAAAAAGTAAAATCAACAAAAAAAAGAAGTGAAAAGATATGTATATCGGAAGAAATGGCAACCACCCACTCAACACTCACACACAGCTAGACACACACACAAGGATAGATAAAGAACGCTTTACAAAACTGTGTTGTCGACATTGCTTTCGACGTCATTGTCATGAAATGCACAAATTTATTGAGTGCATGTCGTATACGTAATATAGCCAGCACACAGATACTTTAGTGCATATCTATGTGTGTGTGTGGCTGTGTCTGTGTATTTGTGTCTACTGCACCATCGTCATCATCATCATCTTTATTTTACTCTTTGTTGTTTTTATCCAGCGGGTGAGTGTGTGTGTGTGTGAGTGTGTCTGACATAATTTTAAAGGGAGCCAAGGAAATTTGCTGTTGTTTATATTTTTAGTGGCAATTTAAATTATATTATTTTATCCCCTGTTGTCAGGAATGTTGCCAAGACAAGACGCATCGTTAGCTAAAAATAGCAAACGCTTTTGCCTAATAGCCTCCTCCTGCTCCTCCACCTTCTGGTGCCTCTGCCTAAAAATAAGCGCTTAATCAATTTTCGTTAGCTGCTTTGGACTCATTTTCAATTAAATGTGAAATGAAAACAAGTGAAACAAGTGCCAGCAAAACAATATTAATCATACGTCATGTTGTCAGCTTTATGAACAGATTGCATAAATCTTTTCGTCCGCAAAATGCAGCCGGGTGTGAAAATGCATGTGTATGTGTCTTTGTGTGTGTGTGTGTGTGCGTATACGGGTTTTACCATAAAATTCCTAAAAATATGCGCAATTTGAGTAAAATTGAAAACCAAATTTCGTTGAAAGAAAGAGTTTTCCGTTAAAAGAGTTTTCCCTTTTGACAAATTTCCAACCAGCAACCTTTCAGATGTGAATGTGTGTGTGTGGATGTGGGTGTGTATGTTGGTAATAAACTGCCGAAACCAAAAAAACCACAGCGAAAGAGGGAGAGAGAGACGGTGAAGAAGAACAAAATGAAATAAAACAAACAAAAAGAAATATATACATACATATATATCTATACATAGAAGAACAGAATGTAAATAGCAGTAGAAACAAATTGCTGGCTGGGGTTCTGCTCTTCTCATTTTTGTTCTGTTTTATAGAAAAGTTTAAATTGTGTCAATTTTTTCCGTTGTGTCCGTTGCGAAGAGAGAGACAGAGAGAAGAAAACTTTTCTTTTTTGCGGATAAAAACAATTTCGTAAATCACAGACAAACCCAAAAACAAGGAAAACAATAGAAATGATAAAACCAACAAAGTATATTTTATGCAAACAGTTAACTCTTTGCCCGGCTTCCATGACCCTTTGTTTTACCCCATCACGATGGTCCACCACCTGTCCCCCTGAGGTTAGTTTTCTTAGTCTTCTTAAATGTCAAAATAACACGAAAATTTTGATTTTGCATAGCATTTTATCTTTAAAGATTTTCGATTATTTATCCTTTGTCTATCTGTGATATATATTTCTTCACATTTTAAGTACATTTACAAGTACCTTTTCTTTTTTATTGGTTGCATTGAATAATTGACTTTACTGAATGCTCTTCGAGATGCTTTTTCGAAAATTTAATTGAATATTCATAATCAGTGACCTCGAATGACCCAGTCTAAATGTTTTCATTCATTTCAAAGAAAAAGTTCAATGAGCTATAAGACAGGTTTTTGTTACCCTCTGAAAGGGTATACATTTGGTCTGTACTGAGGCAATAGAGAGATAGACAAAGAGAATGATTCTCAATGCGATTCACGGAATGTGTCTCAGAGGAAAATTTAGTATACAAACAGATTTCATACTTAAATACTGCAGTTTTCGTATATAATCTTTAAACATAGCCAAATTCAAGGACTTTAATTTTTTCAAAATTCAACCCATTTTGCGTTTGCCTTAATGCAATTTTATTTAATAATTTCAAAGCAATTTATTATTGAATTGCCACAAGCATTTGCTGCTCACTGTTCATAAAAAATTGCAATATGCAGAAGTTCAATTGAATTTATAAAACTCAATACGATTGAGTTCTCAAAATGCCTGCAGTGTCTTGTCGATAAAGTGAAAATAAAATCGCTTCCGATAATTGAATAAAAGCCATCACTTTGTGTAGCAGTATCAGAGTGCAATGGACTTGTGTTTGGTCCTTTATAAATGTATATACATATATATATTTTTTTATTTTGTTCGTTTTATGTTAGCCTTGTTTTCCACTGCGAGTTGTCGATGCGGCAAAAACAAACAATAAAACTTTGATCAATTGGCCTTGTTTGTCGTACAATATAATGCAATTTGAAGGCGGAAAAATATCGCGAAATGAATGTGATTATATAATATTCTTTTTATAAATTTCATAGTTTTTATGTGGACAATGTTCACAATTTTCATGTTATTAATATATGTTATTCTTTCAATCTAAACTTATTTAAATAAACCCCTTAAATAAATCAAATTTTATGTGCTTTTAGATAACTTAAAAGACGCCTCTCTTTGAAAAAGACGCCTCTCTTTTCTTTTTTTAAATTTATTAATTTAGTTATTACTAAAATGTTGCCCACCCTTTAAGAAGAACTTAAGAAGAAACAACAACTAATTTTATAGCCCATTAACAAGCCTTAGCGGAAACTTTTAGTATCTACTGTATGCATTTGCAACAGCTGTTGTGTATAAAGAGTATTAAAACAAAAGGATATACAGGATATACAAGACTTAAGCCAGAGAAGGAGCAAATCTTGGATGAATGCCATATAATGGTTGAAAAAAACTTTAAGCAATAATAAACTAAAATTAAGGAAAAGTTTAAGCAGTTTAACGACGAAGGAGTTCCATAATCTGAGCAATCAAAAAACTCATAAATCACGCATTTTATTGAGGCGTATTAAATGAATGAAATATGATAAAACTAACTAAACCTAATTCTAAAAAAAGAAAAAATTTACCTAATTAATGAGACTGCAATTAGTTTACGAACACCTCGTAAATGTGTAATCCATGGATTTTCTATGATATCAAATCAATTTCAGTTTCATAAATAAATGATTGCGTTTTCAGGTGAGTAGGCCTAATGACTTTTCTACCCACACTCACATTTAATATCCTAGCTTAATTTAACAAATGAGCTTCATTTACAAGGACCTCTGACTCATTAGGAAAATGTGAAGCGGCATTAATTGCATTTCCTAGGCCAGAAAAATGCTTCATTTATTGATTTTATACAGACATTGTAAATTGAAGAGGGCTACCAAATAAGATTCTCTGGCCAAATTATTAATAATGAACAACTGGAATAAAACATTTAATTACATTTTGACCATGTCATTATAGTTAAAAATTCCAGTAAATGTATGTACATATGTATCTGGTATGGAAGCAAAGGACTTCTCATTAATCATGTACTTTAATTCAAGACAAAAATTGGACAACGTAGTAAATTTATGTCGGCACTCAATTCGAGTCCTGGCACATGTCGTGCACATGGAAAATGGATTCGCCCCATGGGTTGGGGGTCCTCACCCAGAAACTTGGCAAACAAAACGTAATTGCTTAACAGAATTAGAAAAGTCTCGCTGGAAGCTTCATCACTAAAATGCAAATATCCTCGTTCTCATCTAAGGATAATCCGACGGTAAGTGCTGAAAAGTTAGCTTGAGCAAACTATTTTTGTTATTTTTTTGGTGTCTCTGTGTGGTGTGTGTGTGTGTGTGAAGGGAAAATTGATGGGCATTTAGGCAAGGAAGAGGGTTGGTGGGAGAGATATGTGAACTTTCCAACTGCCCACAAAGTATCCCGCAAAAACCCAAGCCAAGCTAATACAATAGAACTACTACCAGTGGCACACCGAGGCCGAAGGGTAAACTTAGTGAATAAGTTTTCGACAATTCAGTTTTGGGTGGCCAGTAAAAGAAAAGTTTACCCTAAGTCCCCCCCGAAAAAAATTAAAGCCAATTACGACGGGGCGGAGGTTTTGGGAGCTTTAGGTTCCTGGGCATCGCTGGGATTCGTTAAGAATTCAGCGAGGCAATTTACGAGCTCTAACACCCAGGAGACTTGACCCGTTACGTGGGGTTTTCTGTCAACGAATCTTGATATGGTCGCATGTGTGAGTGTGTGTGTGTGACCGTGTGAGCGAGTGTCTGTGTTTGTCCTGGCCTGTGTATGTAAGTATTGGTGTCTTCCAATATACTATAATAGCCGATAAATTAATTAACGCCCGATAAAGCCATTGTCGCATTAATTATGGCAACGAATGGGCATTTAATAGTTTTTCGCACGCCCATCTCCCTGTGCAATTAGTTGCAATGGTTTGGGCCAGAAGATTGAAATTCCTACATATAGAATGTATATAATTTACGATAGATGGGGTCTAAGTTTTATGACAATGTTCGCTGACTGAAATAACGACGCGTGCGTCTAGGCCATGAATTTAATGCGTTGCAACAGTTAATGATTTTATTGGCACTTGACTTGACTTGGCAGCCAAGAACGGCAGCAGCGACATCTTCATCTTCATCTTCATCTCCATCCCATCTCCATCTTCAGCAGCCAGTCGAGCAGGAATTTATGACTTGACTTGGGCCAAGCCTCATGAATATTATCAATGTCAAGAGCACGACGCCAACGCCAACTCAGACGATAAATGGCGTCTAGAGTAGCCAAGCTGAAATCAGAGAGTGCACTAAAATCCAGACGGACGCGAATCTATAGACTTGGACATGAACACAAAACACGGATAAGTTGTAGATGGAATTCCTTAAATGGTTCTGGCCTGTTCAGCCCCTGCTTAAATGACATTTCAATTTGGCACTTCCGTTTCCGCTAACCGCCGCACGACTTCTCCACCATATACACTGTTGTCGTTGCCCCTAATGTCCTTGCCCAATGCTAAATGTTTCTTTATTACCAAAACACGCAAGCACATTCATATCCATGTCTGTACAATCTTAAAAGGATTCACATTTGAAAAACTAATTAAATTTTCACATTTGTAGAATTTTTGAAACACTTCATTAGTTGTCAATTAACATTTATTCAATTGCAAATTTATAATTTCGAGTTCAAAAATCTCTTTGAAACTTTCTCCGCGTTAACACTTAAGTTCCGCGCATTCATCCAATTGGTTAGAAAGTCCCGAAGTAACTAAAATGACAAACGGCTAACAGAGACCGTTGATTAAACAAAAGCTTTTCAATAAGGACTTTGAAAGGACAAATAAGCTCTGGCGTGTACGAGTAAATCGTGTAACGGTCAAAATTGCTCTCTTACAAAAGCTGCTTGCCATTTCACAAACACAGATAGCCTTTTTTAGCCATTTTCTCGCGAACTTCGAACGTAAACACAACATTACTCACGAACTCGAACATGTTCGCGCGTTTACTCAAATGTTCGAGCGGTTTACTGACGCGTTTTTAAATCGCGTTTTTAAATCGCGTGAGTAAACGCTAGCGTTTTACAAAACAAAACAAATTTGTTAATATTTTTATTATTAATTTATTTATTAACCAGGAATTGGGACTAAGACATGGCCCACTATAAGGGTGCCGCCAGTGAAGCGGGCCGAGCCGCCCAGCTAATGAAGAAGCGCGAGATCCAGCAACAGGAGATTGAGTTCCGCAAGAAGAAAATTGAAGAGGAATTGAAGCTGGACAAGATTGAGAACAAGTTCGCCACTCACTATGATGCCGTGGAACAGCAGCTCAAGTCCTCGACCATTGGTCTGGTCACTTTGGATGAAATGAAGGCCAAGCAGGAGGATATAGTGCGCGAACGTGAAAAGAAATTGGCTCAAAAGAAAGACGAGAAGGACCGAGAGAAGCAGCGCGCCTTGGAGGCCATTCAGGCCGAGAAGAACAAACAGAAACGTCAAATCCAAGCCTTGTCCTTCAATTTAGATGATGATGAAGATGGCGGAGAAGACGAAGATGACGATAAGGACAATAATATAGATAAGATCAAAACTGAGGATGAAGATGTTAAGCCCAAGATAACCAAGTGGACAGAAGCGGAACCTGTCAAGAAGAAGAAAATTTGCAAAAATCCCGATGTGGACACATCGTTTTTGCCGGACCGCGAGCGCGAGGAACAGGAAAATCGTCTACGTGAGCAACTACGTCAGGAATGGGTCATGCAACAGGCTGAACTCAAAGATGAGGAAATTTCCATAACTTTCAGTTATTGGGATGGCTCTGGCCATCGGCGTAATGTTATCATGAAGAAGGGCAACTCCATTTATCAATTCCTACAGAAATGCCTGGAGCTCCTGCGTAAGGAGTTCATCGAGCTAAAAACGGTTATGGCGGATCAGCTCATGTACGTGAAAGAGGATTTGATTCTGCCCCACCATTATTCATTTTACGACTTCATTGTGACCAAAGCTCGCGGCAAATCCGGACCGCTTTTCCAATTTGATGTTCACGATGATGTTCGGATGATAAGCGACGCTTCTGTCGAAAAGGAGGAATCCCATGCGGGTAAGGTTCTACTTCGTTCCTGGTACGAGCGCAACAAACACATATTTCCCGCCAGCCGTTGGGAGCCATACGATCCCACCAAGTCCTATGACAAATATACAATTAAAGATAAAGACAAGAGTAAAAAGTAGTTTATGCACCATCTTATTAAAGAAATAAAGCAAATAATTTTCTATTTCTTTGGAAAATTCTTATAAATATATTTAAAAGTTCCCCCTAAAACTAATTTATGAATCCGCCCATGCCCATGAAATTATTGCGTTTTTCCCGCTAACATTTTTAGCGGAAAAACATTTTCAGCGCTCAACACGATCCGTTCATATGGTCACACTGGTTATTATTGTTTATGGAGCTGGATCGAGAAAATCGGGCGCAAACCTTTAAATAAATATGTTGACGGGTAGAAAACAATATTTTGAGTTTGAGCTCTACAGCGTGCGGATACCCCATCATCGGCGACAGCAGCAGCTAAAGCAGAGCTCCGTGTAAAAGCTTGCCCCGAAGTGACGTGTATGTGTGTTGTGTTCGTACGTGTGATTGGGTGAACGCGCTAGTTGTTTATTAGAAAGATAATATAAATTTACATAGTGCAATCAGGAATGGCAATGAATATGAGATTTGGGGGCTGGGCCCGCCATGCCCAGTACGTGTGTGGGTGTACACAGTGGTCAGAAATCTTTGCTAACCCTTTTGCCCAATCTGGACAACGTAAGCAAAAGAAACAAGTTTGATTTGCACAACAACAAAACAAGGTTTCACTCTCACCTGGCTACCCGTCTATTGTTGTTTGCCACAACAGCTGAGCCTAGTGTAACTTATGGCAGGTGCAGTAATTATTATTGCAAAATTCTTGTATACTTCGGATGATCTAAATGTAATCCAGTGTAGTATATTTTGTTAAAACGTTCGGAGATAACGAAAAATAATAATTTAGTTGTTTTTAGTTTTGCATATGCAATTGCGCTGAAATGCAGATTATTTTTAGTTTATTTTTTCGCCCATTCAGCGAATTCTAGGTATTTACGGCTGTTGAGGGGTGGCCTAATGAAACTCGATAAGATTTCACAAAATTGTTTTGTAACCAGAGTATGGAATTAATGATTAACAATGTGTTTAAGTGGGTTCACATAAAGCAGGCCAAAAATTAAGATTAGTATTCAGAAACCATGAACCATCGTCATGAATGGAAAGGGTTGCTTGCAATATACATACGTATAGGCTTAACATCGGATAAGATAAAATAAAATTGCCAGAAATAGGTAAATGATAGAACGATTGTTAATTAATAAGGCACAAAAAACGGTTATCATAAAGTTGTCGCATTGTTGTTTGCTAAACTTAATCATAGAATTTAATATTGTACAATTATATTGTTTCTTTTAGCACTTGTTTGTGATTCCCTGTTAATCAACGAGCATCTACATTCCAGTTCCAGGCTGGTAATAAATATATAATTTGGATTTGATAGCATTTTTAACTATTGAAAATGAGATATTTTGGCGGTGTTGAAGGGTATGTAACTTTCGAGATAATTAAATTGATGACAATTATCTATAGCTTAATTAATGATAAAATAACATTTACCATATCAACAATTTTATTATGTATATTAATTTTTCACAAAAACAATCACATTAACTTTAATGATTCGATTTGATGAATTTCACCAATTTGGTTTCGGGAATCCGTTTGTTTTTCGTTATCACTTTTTGATCATCCATAAAAGGCCTGAGGACCTTGGGTATTTCAATTATGTCTCCATTTTGATATGATTCAAGCAGAGCAATCAGTAGTCGTGGTATGGCTGTTGCCGTCCCATTGATGGTATGAGCATGCAACAGTTGGTCATCACTTTTTCGCTTATATTTTATGTCCAAACGCTTCGCTTGGTAGTCCGTGCAATTGCTGCAGCTGGAGATTTCACCCCACATCTGCCGGCCTGGCATCCAGGCTTCAATGTCATATTTCTGGTACGCCGGAGCTCCCAACTCGCAAGGTGGCATATCAAGAAGGCGGAAATTAAGACCCAATTCCTTGAAAAGCGTTACCTCAATATTCTTAAACTCTTCCAGTTCGGCTTCAGATTGTTGCGGAGAGCAGATCGCAAACATTTCCACCTTAGTAAATTGATGCACACGATAAATACCCTTTTCCTCCTGCAATCCAGAAGTTTCGGCGCGATAGCAACGACTTACAGCAGTCACTTTTAGCGGCAATTGCTCCTCGGATAGATGTTTGCGTGCAAAATAACCAGCTAGAGCCATTTCCGAAGTGCCTGATAGACATTCGCCGGTGTCCAGTTTATAGACCTGCGTCCTTTCTCCCTCAGTGCGCATCCCACATGACTCGATGACCTCCGGCGGCAGAATGTCGGGCACAGACATCAGTTTAAACCCATGTTTTGTGACTGATTGCAAAGCGAACTGTATAATAGCCTGCTCCAACATGGCCAACTGGCCCGTCAAGTAATAGCTCTTGTGTCCCGTATAGTTTCCCAAGTGATCCATGCGATATAGATTAAGAGAGCGTGCCAGTTCGGAGAACTCCTTTTTGGATGCCTCCGAATCCAATTGACGATGTTTATATTGGGCCAATTCGCGGGGTTCATTGCCGTAATTAAGTAATCGAGGATGTGTAGAATTCGGCAACTGTTCTATCTCGGCCTGTAACTCTTGTTGCTTCTGCTGATTGCCCTTTCGCACCTCAGTCAACAGGCTACGAATGAGGGGAATGTTGTTTTTGTGTTGGCGTAATGTCACATTCCGCTCGAGCTCATCCAGTTGTGTATTGGTTAGTGCCGGTTCCGATGATTCGTTGTCATGTGCTTTAGCTATAGTTGATGTGGTTGACCTTTGGCGTCGTAGGAGCCAAAGCCGCCTCTGAACATTCATCAGCAATTTCATTTTAATTAATTAAACTTTTTATTGCATGCCGAAGCCGCACGCAAGCAAGGGAAGGCGACAGAGAAACAGTTGGTTAATAATAATAAAAACTAACAATTGCAGCCCTGTGTGGCGTTGCCACTTTTCCTTAGCCTTTTTATTACGTCATACGTTAACCACATTTGAATTGAGCGCTTCTCTTTAAATAGCAGTTGCTTTATTTATATTACAGACGAAATGAATAAAGCATTTGCCTTAATAATAGTTTCTTAGCGATAACAATACACACAGATTTAGACCAATTGAGCGCATTAAGCGTTGCATTTTCGCAAGCATGAATAATGCATTTAACGATAATTGGAAGTACCCCTATATACTACACATTTTCCTGCATTCTTCCACTCTGAAATTCACCCGCATTTTCAATAGCAATTGATCTATGTATATGTATACATATGACAAATTGGTACAGTTTGATATTATGTCTTCCTTATCGAAACCATTTTGTGCGTGCCACACGTTTTATAAATTAATTAATTTAACAAACGGATGACAAATATAGAACAGGCCACATACAATTTGTAGTCAATTTAGATTGATTTAGCTGAGGTCAGGGCCCCTCCAGCAAGACCAGCAACACCTATTGTATAGTAATCAAACATGGGCCGGAAGTCTAATGGTTCATCTTCTCCTACAATTACAGTGGAGCAACGCACTCTCGCCTGGTGATCTGTGATGAGAGCGGCGAATCCGTGGGTTCGACCAGCGGCTTGGGCACTAATCATTGGTAACATTGATATATAAAGTTGGAAAACATTATTTGTAATCTTTGGGATTTCAGGGGTATTGGCATAGCGGAATGTGCCCGACGTATTGCCGATATGGTGGAACGGGCCAAGGAGGAAGCTAATATACCTAAGGACACACCACTCACAAGTTTGGGACTCAGTCTGAGTGGATGTGAGCAGGTGGGCACGCAATTTCTAACATATTCGTCCCGGCATGTCAAGCCCTTAATTTATATTTTTCAGGAGGCAACTAATCGAGAGCTAGAACAGGAGCTACGCACCACATTTCCCAATCTCTCAAACAGCTATGCCGTCTCTAGCGACACAATGGGTAGTATGTTTACGGCCTCCTCCATCGGTGGAATGGTACTCATTTCGGGCACAGGATCGAATTGCCTGCTACGCAACTCAGACGGCTCAACATACAATTGCGGCGGCTGGGGCAATTTTCTAGGTGACGAGGGCAGTGGTGAGTATTGGGGGCATCTGATTATCTATTGTTTTCAAAAACCTCTATTACGTCAGTTATTAGAATTCAATGTTATGAATAACTAGAGCTGATTAGGATTACTTGATAGCATTAATTAGCCCTGACTCATTGTCAATCGCATGCTTCATTGTTTTGGACTTTGTGTTGACTTTTACTATTCCAATCCTTCTCTTCCCCAGCCTGGTATATATCACATCGAGCCGTTAAAGTAGTTTTTGATGACATGGACAATTTTGTAAAGTCACCGGCGCCGGTGGACAAGACGTGGTCGTTGATCAAGGAACATTTCAGCATTGAGACCCGATACGATATGTTACCACACTGTTATGCTAAATTTGATAAACCCTTCTTTGCTAATCTTTGCAAAAAATTGGCTCAGAATGCTGAACAGGGCGATCAATTGGCACTTGGACTATTTCGTGAGGCCGGAGTTCATTTGGCACGGATGATTGCATCCTTGTTGCCCAACGTGCACAAGGATCTGGTAGAATCTGGTGATTTAAGTGTAGTATGTGTTGGATCCGTATGGTCAAGCTGGGATCTGCTGCAAGAGGCGTTCAATAAGGAGATATCTAAGCAGAGCATCGATTACAATCTAAAGCTGGTCCGAATAACCAAAAGCAGTGCTTATGGAGCCTGTTATCTCGGTGCCGATAATGCAAATTTTGATTTACCCCGCAACTATGCCGATAATTTCACAGTTCTTCACACGGTCGAACCATGCAAGATTAATGGACAGAATGGCATAGCAAAAGAGACGTTTAAATGCTAGATTAGACAATGTACATTCAGATACACAAACATTTCCAACACTAAGATAATATATACTTTACATATACATACATACATACATATCCAAGAATTTCGTAGGTCACTAGACGTGAATTGGATTTACAATTTGGGAGGCATTGTGATAAAAGTATAGTGATTGCTCACAAATATGTTCCTTGAAATAATTTCATTGCCTATTGTTATCCAGAGTCGTTTCAACATCTTCTCTTAGGCGGCTCCCAGCTGCTATTTCTTCCTGTTAAATATGCCCATGCCATTGGGAATAAGACACACAGATCCATATGATTTTTCTGGGGTTTGTTAGAAATACAATACGTATGAAAATGTTTATTCGATAAAATTCATTGTATTAAGTGCTTGTAATGTCTATTATTGGGGGAAGAGGGTTTTGTCCAATGCCCCTCTTCGCATCTTCCACTATTATATTCGTATATAAATTGTTGTTTAGTTTGCTGCTTCTATTTTGTAATACTTTGATTTATTGTATTTAAAGCCAATTCGTTTTTGTATTATTTGTTTTTTTGTTTTGTGTGTTTTTGCCGTGTGCTGTCAATTCTTTGGCTAATTTGATTCTCAAATCATGGAGCAAAACATAAGATTAAGAAGTATAAGCAGGCCAAACATAATATCGTAGGATTCTTACAATACCATTATTTGGTACAATATAGTTCATATAGAGATAAATGTAATGCCATAGTTGGGAATTAATATTAATATCTATGTACGATATATAATTGCTTGCAGAATACATAATACCGAAAAAAAACCAATAACGGAGAATTATATTAAAATCGAATTTCGACACTTTGCCAAATAAACAAAGTTAGATTATGTTGTCAGGATAATAATAAAAGAATGAAGCGATTCCGCCATTTGTGGATTCAATAAAAGGTATTGTAAACCGTAATTATGGTTAATTATTACTTATTCATCTATGATTGGCTTAAATGCATCATCAATGCCATCTGTGTGTGTCTGGCTTTAATTATTCATGCTCTGGCGCAGCTTTTGCGGATCTTGGTAGTGCGATGAGGAGGATATAACTGACGGATGCTGTGGCGGTGGAAAGCAGCGTACGTGCTCCACATTTGAGCCCTCGCCATCACCACCTTTCAGATATTTATTGAGAATGGAAAATATTTGTGAATTTAATACTTGGAAGCGACGAATGCGATCCACCATTCGTTTTAATTGCTGAAATCGTATAAAAATGCATTTAATATTTAGCTGAATTTTGGCTTTCCATGCAATAACTTACAATCCCTTTGACATCCTCGTCTTTGCCGTCGACACGCTGAACTCTCAGTATGTGGTAGCAAAAGTCTAGGGCCTCAAAACGTCGCTGTTGTCCCAGCAGGACAATCATTACGCAACCGGCCCAGTTGAGACCCTCGCCAAATAATTCCTCAATGGTATATTCTGTGCCCCGCACGGGAATGCAATAAACAAACTGTAAGGCTGACCACAAACGATGAAACTCGGAACATTCGTCTACATGAAGTATGCCATTGGCGGGAGGAGGACCACACCACACGGGATCATCCAGATAGCTCTTGACACGATTCAATATGACCTCAAAGATGCTTAACCCGCAACAGAGACGCTCCCGTGTCAAGAGATCACCTTCACGGGCAATCATTGCTTGCTACAAAATATATTTCAAATAAATTCATTAAGCTATAAATATAAAAATGGGTTAAAAGCTCACCTTGGCAGTGCCTATCTTTTCCACATTTGAGACAATTTGCAAATTGGCGAATTGCGCCTCCAGGCGCTTCTGTTTTGCCTCGGGTTTTTCATTTTCTAGACATGAGATCAAAAATATATAACGAATACGCTGGTGAAAATGCTATCCCACACTCACCTTTGCAGAATGGCCTAGGGAAAATGTTTTGAAAGAGTGCTGCATGCAAGAGATCGCACACCTCCTCCTGTGATAAGGCCTGCTCAATTAAAAGGCAAAAAATAATGCAGTTGCCAAACTCTCTGAATGACTGGAAAAGTTCCGTTTTGGTATCCGGATATTGCACAATGTCGGTAAGATGGGCTTGATAATAGCTCAGAACGCCGGGCGATCCGTATTCGCATCGCGGCAACTTGCAAGACTTGGGCATGGCAATCATTAGCGTTTTGGTGAACTGTAGCAATGAGCCCTGAATCAGAGGCTTTACAATATCCTTGAGTATAATGTCCATGACCACGGCAATGCCCTGATAGCCAAGCAGACGGCACATCGCATGGAAATGTGGGGCTCCCACAAATCCTGTGTATTGGCCATATTGCGTAGAATAGGCGGCATTTAGCTGCTTGGAACCCCATAAATAATAATGGGCCATTTGTGGTGGCTTCTCGCGCTGAATCGCCTGCGATGACGACAGATTGACTTTGGTGCGTATAAAACTAATCAAAGGATTTAAAATTATTATGTATTTTCATCAACCGACTGGCTAGGTTTCTACTTACCGATTTGTGGCTGCATTGTAGCAATAGTTGACCAAGAAATCATAGTTCAGTTCCACAAACACATGCAGTGTGATGCGTCCATACGGCGCCAAAACATTGTGATTAGCCTCCTTGACCATGCCATCAAAATTATCCAAGGCAAGATATTTACTCAACAATTTGTGACAAATGCGATTCGCCTCCAAAAGGCCCTCCAATTCCTAAGATATTAATAAACCGAAGACGAAGAGTTAGTGAGAATAATCTAATCGAAAATTAGATTAAAGATTACTTACCACAATTCCAGTGATGTCGTTGCCTTCAAAGCGACTTATTGCCAATTCAATGCTTTTATGCATATTGGCATTAATACGTTGGGTGATCAGTTTGTTCAAGTCAATAGATCGGCCTGAAGAATTTATAAAAAATTCATTTTTATCCCATTAATGAGATTTTTCTATCAACATACCAAGTAATTGAACATGTCGTTGCTTTAACAGAGTCTCGTAGCGATTGTTACGCGGATACGATTGGAAGTTAAAGCCCAATACCTCGCACTCAAGACGAAAACGTTTGTCCAGGAAAATGCTACCAACAATTAATCGGTGAATGAATCATTAGCAAGTGCTGTGTATCTCCAAATGTCATCGAAACTTACCTGCCTGCCAATTGCTTGTAGTGGGCAAAGATTTGCTCACTCAACTTGTATACGAATTGATCAAAGCATAAATTAACCTCGGCCTCAACCTCATCGTAGAGGAATTGCTTGCGGAAGACGGTAAGAGCATAATGGGCCGAATCGTTGTATAAGTCCAAGGGATATAAAACAAATCTTGAACGAATAAATTCCCAGACTATATAGGGTTTCACATTAATTTTTAAGCTTGGCTACTCACTCCATCATGGATGGTTCCTTTGTCTGTAGAATGTGATCGGTGAGAATCCATGGCATAGACATCTCGATGGGAAATTGAATTCGCTTCTCCATGGTGATTAGATCTTTACACTCCTCGTTGTGCTGATGCCTAACCATGCATTTATTTACCTTCCTTCCCATTGTCATTTCCAGATAGAATTCGCGATACCAAAGCTGTGAAAGGTCGCAGCATTTCTGTAATGTATCGCTGAAATTGAGCAAGTAGCTCCAGTAGAACGATGTTTTATGAAACGTGTCGATCTGCATGAGACAATTGCCGTCAATGTCCTTTCGCAATGTACGTTTTCCGCCACTCTTGTCAGCAATCAAGGACTCCAGCATAGTGCGTACCATGTACAACTGAGTGGAAGAGGGACCCACATTCAGACGAGGCACATGTATACGAAAACCGCCATCAGGATCTTTTTTCCCCTTGGCCACTGGATCGTCGCTAGGCTCGAAGCCCTTTTGCCAGTCAGCGGAAGTCTCTCTCACAGACATGATAATACTGCGAATCAAATCCTTCTTGTTCTTTACAGCTTTGCGCAGGGGTTCGCGCAGAGAAAGCTGAACAAAGTCCTGCAACTCGGAGTAGATGTTGCGCCGAATGGCTTCGCATAGCACAGTTTCGATGCGAGCCATCAAAACTTGCAGGCCCTTGATCATAGCAATAACCTCGATAAGGGCAAATTTCTCCTCTGAAGTGTAGTTGTATCGAGTAGCCCGCTCGTACTCTTCTGCTTCCACGGGGCATTCCTTGTTTTGATGATGGTCCGTGGGATGGAGCAGCTTCCATGAGTAAAGTTCGGTGACCACACTGGTCCATTCCGATAACAATTGCAGACCACGTAAAGCCAAGTCCGATGTTATCCTGTTCTCTGCATCTGAAGGATTCTCCTTGACGGTGGTAGTCACTTCGTTGGTGTAGCGAGCCAGTTCCGATATGTACTTGACATGATCCTCACGTATCTGAGGCAGATGTACCATCAAATCTGCTTGGGGGCTTATTGCATTCGAGCTGGACAATGGCCACTTGCTTGAATCGAAATGCTTACTCCTCTTTATATAGTTAAAGGGAGCAATTTGCATATCACCAAACAATGGAACCACCTCCAGATTCTTGAAAATACGATCGATTCGATCCAAACGAATCTTTTTCTTCTGATCCAACTTATTGATATTGCATGCATCACTGTCCATTAAAAAGAGGCCAAAGCCCATAACCTTGACCAGCATGTGCTTCTCCTCCGGAGTCAAGTACATCTTTGTTTCGAACATGTGGACACAAATATTGACTACATCTGAGAGCAAGTCCTCGTACCCCACAATCTTCTCCAGTGTGTCCTTCACAGTGTCGCGAATCTTGTTCTGAGTAGCCAGAAACATGGAAAGATTCTGCGACTCCTGCAACGTATGCGAATCGGACATTACCTTAAGAAATTGCGCAGCTCTCCTATAAGTTGAGTAGTCGTTTTTTACACTCGACTTCATGTTTTTTAGTTCGTCGAGTACGGCAAACATGTTGATGAATTTGCCCAACGTGAGAAGGTAAGCTTCTGAGACAAAATCCTTGCGCTTCTCGGCATGACAAAGACGTTTCACCTCTCCCGAGAACGCTTCAATGGCTTTCCGTTGAAAGTACATAAAGTTCAATAGTTTGTTTACTTCCGGAGCCAAGACTTCCACAGTTTTTTCATAGATCTCCACTCTATTTGGTTGCTCGTTTGACTTGGGCTGTGGGATAGCCCGCGAACAGCAACGCCAAGTGTACAACATGACAGCATGTTTTTGACCCTCATCAAGCAATACATTCTGGATTCAGATAGGGATAGTTCTTAATATACGTAAGCGAAAAGATATTCAACATTGTCTTACCAAATTGGCGTGCGTCGTGGCCTCCTCGATGTACTTGGCAATTCCAGTAACAAATCCATTGCGGTCCTCAAAGTTTGTATCAAAGTTTGCTTTGTAGATAATGGAGCAGGGCTGGGCCTCTATACATGGTTGCTCATCGGGCAGCGACAGCTCATCCAGCACCTCCACATTGGACAGCGCATCAGCTAGCGTTATCTTTTCCGTCATTTTCTCTCAATAAGCGTTACTTTCCCATCGAAGTGTCCAAAATCAGAATATCTTTCAGAATATCTTAATTTACGCAGAGATGGAAACGCCTAATCACCTAAGAAACATCAAGAAAAAAGAATACTTGAGTGTGACCAACTCTAGTTGAATGGTTGAGAAAGCAGCAAGCGTTGAACCCAGTGAACATATTTTATGAATTTATGTATTTTATTTACTGTATACATTATATTAATATATTATTATATATTATATTATTTGAAATTTTGTATTATTTTAATGAATCGATCTGGTTTATATCCGCAAATATAAATCCAGGAATCTTTCACCCGGAAGTCATGCCGGGATGGAGAAGTAATATAGTACTCCTGATATACTCGCAGCATAACTGCTGCGACCGTCCTCTTGGAAAACGGGTAGCTCCTGAAACGAACGCCTCGATTAGAGGGAGAAATGTATTCCCCACAGTCCCACCAGATTGGAATCCCGAGCGATTTCAGCTCCCGAGTTTTGCGAGCCTCAACACGCTCAAATGGCAGCAACAACGAGGCGTACAAACTCTTCAGCTCCTCGGGCGGGAAACCTAAAAGGCTGCAGCAAATGGCAACCACGTCCCAATCTACTTTTCTGTCAAAGCCACCTTGAGCCTGGACAGAATGGTAGAGACTGAAAGATTTACAGACATTATAAGTACAAATGTATAAATGTGAGAAATAGAAATGGTTCACTTACCTAAAGAGGCATATATGGGGATATGCCTTAACAATATCACTGGGCACTTGAATATCTTCGCCCAGTTTTTCAAAAAATATCTTTTTTTCGAATTTCAAATTTTGCCATTTGTAGCCGCTGTCTTTGGGCTCTTCCCCATCTGGTTCGATATTAAACAATTCGAGGTGTTGGACTTTTGGCTCCATTTCAACGGTCTCTTCTACTTCTGGTGACGCCATTGGCCAATCAATTGGCTCCAATGGCTCAGGTGCCGCGAAGGCCTCAGAATTTGACACCGAAGAATTTTTGTGCACTCTTTCAATATGCCTGTCAACATTAAATTTCCTTTTGCTTTTGTACTCACAAAATTGGCAAGAAAAGTTTGCAGAATCCATGTTTATTTGCAAAAATTTATTCGCGAATAATATTGGCACAAAGCCAAGCTTCCCGTTTCCGTTACAAGGCAGCGCGCCAAAATCGAAGATAGGGCTGCAAAACCGTCGATGGTGGCTCCACTCGGTGGTTTTTCCATCGATGGAAAAAACCATCGATAGTATCGGTGTTTCCATCGAAATTTTAAAAAGCTTCAAAACAAATAAGATTTGAATAAAAATCTATTCTTCCATACATATTTCGATATATTATATAAGTTATTATTTATAATTAAAAATAAAAAGTTAGTAATATCCATTATTTCAAACTTCATTTATTAAAAATCAAAAAGCTAATAAATTCATTGTTTGAGTAGATTCTTATAATAATCTTATAATAATAGATTTTTCATTGTATTTCTAAATGCTAACAAAGTTATTCGTTTTGTTTCAGTTTTTTTTTAGGTTGTAGAGCTTATAATTAATCAGATGTTTCATCTTGTAAATAAACGTTTTTGTTTAAAAACAATAAAATATTTACATTAATGCCGATCTTCTTTGGGAAATTATTTCTCCTGCCTTGCTAAAAATGCGTTCCGACTCCGTTGAACTGGTGGGAACGCATAAATATTTATTGCCAGACTCATTAAAATGTTAAAAGATCTAAATGCCTTATTACATGATATTAGTTATATTAATTAATTAAAAAAATACAAAACTATCGATATTCAACTTCCATCGATATATCGGAAAAAACATCGATGGTTTTGCAGCCCTGTCTTCGATTTTGGCGCGCTGCCGCCCTAATAAAGTAACGGATGAAACACTTTGAAAGCGATAATTGAAAGGATAAGTAACAGGTTATTACTAAAATAATTAAAATGTTTAATTTGAATCAACTTCCAGGACTCACGGACCTTGGCCCAGAAGAGCTGATGCAGCTGAAGGATAGAATGGACATGCTCATGGAGAGAGTATTGGACGGCAATGATTATTTTGACCCCGGAGCGTTGGCGGTGATGGAGACAACGCAGGCTTACAGCCTTAATGTAGACGAATTGTGGGTGCGTCAGGTGCCCCACATTCACAAGGTAAGTCCAGCTTAAAGCTATAAACATATGTATGTAATATATGTAATACATTTCATATATATTTTTCAGATTTTCGTCGTCCTCCTCGTGAGCGTTCAATCTGGGAAGCTCACCCTAGTCTATGCTGCATGTCGATGTGGTATGCCTAAAAAGCGCAAATACGTAAGTAAATCTATTTTTTAATATAATATATGTATAAAATAATAATACATAATTATTTTTGTATTTGGCCTTGCAGATTAGCAACGCCGACGACCTACAGGGCGTACTCTTGATGGT